>NC_055691.1:2139038-2439038 GCF_017639745.1 Melanotaenia boesemani | reverse complement strand
AGTAATAATAATAATAATAATAATAATAATAATAATAATAATAATAATAATAATGATAATATAATAGTAATAACAATAATAATAATAATAATAGTAATAACAATAATAATAATAATAATAATAGTAATAATAATAATAATAATAAAGTATAAATTGTTGAATTATCAGTAATAACTGATCATAATAATTATAATAATATTTGAACATTTTACAGTTGTATTCTTTGTTTTTACCATTTCTATAATTGTAATAATAATTTATCCATAAACATTGGTGAGTGTTATGATTGATGATTTTTAGGAATTATTGTATCAGAAAATATTAAATTAAAAAGCAGATTCAGTGTTTTTTTTTAGATAAATAAGCAACTTCATTTATTTGTCATTAATCATTCACACAATTTTCAAGTGTATAAATATAAAGTTTCAAATTTTTCCACAACAAACAAAAAGCACATACAGACAAAAACATTAAATACATAATTAATACTTTCACTTGGAACAATCAGCTCTTATTTACATCATATTTACACATGAAAAGAAAAACTGGTCCTCTGCAATTTGTTCTGACTGAAGGAGGTCTGACAAACTTTTAAACCGACATGGAAACAAACATTTAAAGAAAACGCGTCTCAAGTTGGATTTTCTGATTGAGTTTCACTGCAGAAATTTGTGGTGTATTTCTAAAATATGATGGGATTATTTCCTGAGGGAACTGAACAGCTGGGGCCATCAGGACTTCAGACGGATGAAAGTGGAGGAATGTTAATGAGGGGGTTTGGCCTCCGTCCTTCATCAAATAGACAGAAAGGATGAGTCCATGTGAACGAGTCTTGAAACACTCGTCATATTTAAAAAAGAAACCAAATAAAAATGATCCATCTGTAAACAGCTTTTCTGGGCATTTTAACCCCTATAGGTCATCGGGGACGTTTTAGTCCTTTCAGGTCATTTTTCCCTCAGATTCTGGCCACATTCCCCATGTGGGATGGTTTTTAATTTTCCTTAAAGGTCAACAGGACTATTTAACTATCCTGTTGGGTCATTAGAGAACAAGAAAGTCCTCTTCCAAAAGCTGCAGCACGTTACAGATTCTTTTTTTAATACTTCTTTGCTCACATCGCTCACTGACCTTCATTAAACCTGTAAATACCAAATGTGTGATTGCTGAATTTATTTTAACCCTTTAAATGCCAATTTGATCCAATTCACATAAAATTAGTTATTTTCCACATAAAAACATGTTAGGGGGTTGGATTAAATAAAAAATCTAAATAAATATTTTTACCAATTTTAATACATTTACAATTGATAGAAAAACAAAAACATGTATTTTATGGGAAATAACACTGTGTGTGTGTGTGTGTGTGTCATCATGTTATTAATTCCCCATTTAAAGTGTTAAAATAGTTAAAATCCTTTTATATGTGTTAGTTTTGATTTAGAATAAATCTGACTGAAAGATCTGAGGAAAAATAAAAGAAAAATATGAATCTGTGATGTTTTTATTGCCGTTTTAGTCAGAGGACTTTTTCTCCTCTAATGATCTGAAAGGGTTTAAATTAAAGTAAAACACTAAACAATCTAAGATAAACTAACAATGCATCAAAATCGATTCTGTTACTTTTAAGACTGATTTCAAAATAAAATCCCCTAAAGTCCCCTAAACTGTTTTATATGGAAAATAACTTTATTTTTCACATATTTGGTAGTTTTGATCTGGAATAAGTTTGACTAAAAAATTTGAGGGGAAGTTTGTGGGACAGGACATTTTTGTCCAATAATGACCCAATAATGGTCTTTTGTTAAGTGACCCACAAGGGTTAAAACTACAAACGGGAAGAAACGGGTCGGACGAAGCTCATTTCTGCTGGAAAAAAAATTCCACTTCTGGGATGATAAAATCAACCTCTTGTTTATGTGACTTTTCTCGTTTTTACCGTCAGCTTCTCTTCACGGGACTGACTCAATGTGTCTGGAATATGAACAAAGTTTACTTAAAAATATATATATATATATATTTACATATAAAGACTAAGTTCGGATCATTTTACTCTGAAAACAACAGAAAATGTTTGCTTTTATCATTACCTTTTAAAACAGCTATGCTATTAAGACTAAAGTAAAACAGGCAAAAACAAAAATCTCTGTCTGGTGGTCTTCATCACTACACTGATGAAGATTTGTACATGTCTTTTCTTTCCTGGCAGGAATGAGCTTCCATGTGACGACCGAACAGGAAGAAACGTGGATGTGGAACATTTTCTCTGAATAATAACATGTTACTGTTGATGCAAACAGACTCATTTCAGCCACAATAACCAGTGTGTATGCGTGTGTGTGTGTATGCCGACGTGTGTGTTTTATGAGTAGACAGTGCAGCAGTGTGTTCATCTGTGTGGGGGTCTATAGGACTTGATAGATGAGGTTTGGGTCCTGGCTGGCAGTTGGGGAGGGGACCTGAGCGGGCCCCGCGGCCGTCCCCGCCTCGCTGATGGGAGCTGTGGTCGGGGACCCGGGGCCGTCAGCGACAGGCAGCAGGCTGCTGTTGTCGGTGGAGATTCGCTCCACGATGCTGGACAGACAGTCCAGACTGGAGACCACAGAGCTCCGCTCGCTCCTTGGACCACCTGAACACGAGACAGAAACAGAACATCACTGATCTGGTATCAGCTCAGTTTTCATTTTATTCTATTATTTTATCTTCCATGTTTGAAAAAGATGCAAATAAAACATTTGATGATAAGTAGTAATCAATAAACCAAAACCATGAAGCAAAGAAAAGATTTTCCATCTGTTCAGCTGGAAGCTTTCAGCCTGTTAACATGCTGGTTTCAGACTGCTGGATTAATGGGAATGACAGAGACGGTGAGCAGTGCTGCCTCACCTGAGGCAGAAGCTTTGGTTTTATTTATGAATTTAACACATTTTTCACTTTTCTTTTGTCAAACTCAAGTTTCTCCAATTTACTGACAAAGTAATAAACAGAGAAAACAAATATTCTGCAGCTGTGTCCTCAAAAACTGAAGTCTATTTTATTTTCATTTCTATTTTAATTTTTATCCTAAAAATAAAAATAAACTGTCAACTTTAACTTTTTAAAAATATTTTTTCTTTTTTATCTTACTCCAGGTCAGAATTAAATAAAACAAAATAAAATGTACCTTTGTGAGTGTCAGAGAAATAGGAGCTGCTTTCATAACTTCCTCTTCTGGTGGACTGACAGCTCGGACCATTAAAATCAGTCTGAAAGGAGAAGAAGAAAATCATTTAGCACATGGAAACTCCACAGAAATGCTAAATAATTATATTAATTACAATATCCAGGCTAAGTTCATGATAACCCAACTACCCTATAAACAAAAAAAAAACAAAAAAAACAAAAAAAAACAAAACCACAATAAATAAATTCAACCAAAAACCGGTGATATAGTCTCATTACTGATAGTTTTATTTAATATATTTAATTCTTCTGAACGTTTAAGCAAAAAAAAAAAAAAAAAAAAAAAAGAAAAGAAAAGAAAAGAAAAGAAACTCTTGTTCCTTCACAGAAACATGAAGAAATTGTCTGACAGTCGTTTTGGCTCAACCTGGTTTTCATTTGGAATTTAAGAAAACGGAAAAAGTGGATTAAAAACATTTAGTATGAAACTCAAATGAACATTAAAAATGGCATCTAACGAAATAAAAACTTTAAAAACTCAGATTTGCACGAAGTCCGAAACAAAGTGTAAAAATATAATATATAAATAAACAAACAAATAAATAGAAATAGAAAATTATGCTGGGTTTTCGGCCGACAGAAACTTTACAATAACTTACTTAAAATACAAAGATGAGATTGGAAACTATTATTATTATTATTATTATTATTATTGTTATTATTATTATTATTATTAATGTTAAAAGAAACATTAAATTTCCAAATCGGCGCCATCTAAATAAGAAATGAATAACTGAATAATTATGAAGCAACAACTCGGGATCTTTTCTGTAAATTTGTCTGAAATTGACTTGAACATATTTGATGTCTTCTATGAAAATTATTCCGTTTAGTTATCAGATTTTTAGAGGATGACGTAAAAAGAAATATCTTATAGCTTCAATGTAAAAAGTCTGAAGTGACCCAAACTGAAGAATTTCAGACCAGAACTTCACCTTAGACCAAACAAGAGACCTGCAGAATCTCATATCCGAACCTCCTGTCGGTGGTTCTCCACTCACCATTCCGTCGGAGCAGTTGGACCGGGGGCTAGACGCGTCCGAGTCCCCGCTGTAGTGTTCCAGCACCGGGTAGAAGCCGTCCTCCTGGCCGCCGCGCAGCAGCGCCTGCAGGGACTCGATGTAGCTGATGGCGTTGCGCAGGATCTCCACCTTGGGCAGCCTCTGGTTCGGGTTGGCGGTCGTGCACCGCTTCAGGGTCTCGAAGGCGTCGTTGACCTTGCTGAGCCGCCGGCGCTCGCGCAGCGTCGCCGCCTTCCGCCTGTCCGCGTTGGTGGTCTTCCTCTTGCAGGCTTTACAGGCCCACAGCAGGCAGCGGCCCGCCTGGTGGTGCCCGCTGGGCGCGCGGACGTGCTCGTCGTCCTCCGCGTCGGCGTGGTGGTGGAGGTGCAGGAGCGAGGACGGGGAGGAGGAGGAGGTGGACGAAGGAGAGGATGAGGACGAAGAGGAGGAGTCATCCGGCTTCAGCAGACCCACATGGACCAGCCGCGGGTCCAGGTCTTCGAAGAAGTGCATGTCGCTGGTGTTGAAGCAGGGGTCGTCGTAGAAGTCATCAGGGGCGGGGATGGGGAAGGAAATATCCGACAACTCCATGATTCAGTCCAACACACTCCAAAAATCCAGCAGAGCAGATTCTACTGCCCAAAGCAAACTCTTCTTTACAGGAACGAAGAAGAACGAGGATGATGGTGAGGAAGAGGAGCAGGATCTGGGAGTTCAGGGGAATGTAGAGTCCTGTCACCAACTGGTCTGTACCGAGTCAGCTGCTGACCTGGATAGTTTTTATACCTGAGACCCGGGGCGGGGTGGGCTCAGGATTAGGGGCCCACTGAGGTCTGACCAATCAACAGGCCGCAGGAGGGGTTTACAGCTTCACGGTAATTAGTTTGGGCCTACAATTACCCCGACCCGCAGCAGGACCGGGACCACTGAGACCGAGGCCATGTGGAAAACCCGCAGTCTGACACAACACATACACATAATCTGCCTTTAGACACACACAGCTTTCACGCATTACACACACATATGAATATCATATGAAGCCCAAAACATTTGTTTTATCTTCATGTTTCTTCTTTACTTCGCTTTTGCGTATCTTACTTCTTTTTGTCTTCTTGTTCATTGCTGTTTATGGAGGCACATAAATAATAATTCTCGCTGCACACTGTGGAGTAAACGTTATTATTATTGTCGATTACAATATGAAAATACTCTAAAATAATAAATAAAGAATAATAAAGAAAATAAAAAAAAACGCAATTGGATTTTTTCTTGAAACAAGAACAACAACAACAATAATAATAATAATAATAATAATGTTAATAACAATAATAATAATAAACTGTACATAATTTAAATTGGGGAAACAAGAAATATATAGCATGAATACATTTATTTAATGATTATAGTTTGATACATATAACGATTTATTTAAAAAGAAAAAACTACTTTGAAATTATCGAAGATGTTCAATGTTGAAAGTTAAACATTTTCCATTGTTATTTAATAATAAATAATTTCTGCTTATGAAAAAGAATAACTCATCATTGAAAGGAGCTCAGAGCCGAACCCCCTGGAGGCCAACCTCTTACTACACAAACAGATTTTTTATTAATCTGATTGTAACATACTATCTCGTAGATGTGGATTTATTCAGTCATGTTTGTTCACGTTTCCATTTCCTACCTGAAGTGCCTTCAGCTGATGATAAACCAGACGATGAAAACAGAAAATGCTTAAAGATCAAACAAAACAGTAAATACAGCACATTTTCGTTTTCTACGGATCCAATAGCGATGAAAAGATTCATCCCACAGCGCTCATATTCCGTCGAGTCAAAAATATTTAATTCATTTAAAAGCGTAAATGCTGCATGGAAGTGTGTGAACAGAGCAATCACATGAAATGCCAGTTTATTTTTAGATCGAGTGTTTTGTCCACGGTGAGAATTCAGAGATTTGTTGACCTCCTCCTCTCTGTCTGCAGCTCCTCTCTCAGCTGTCATCGCTTCACCCACAAACATCAAAATGCACTTTTTTCTTTTTCAAAGTCTCACTTCACTTTATCAGCTGCAGTAAAGACGCGTCCCCGCTGGAGGGCGCTGCAGAGCAGATGGCCCTCCATTCATCCATCTGCAGGGCTGCGGGGGCCTGGAGAGCCCACCCCCGCAGATCACACACCGCCAGTCGCTGCGAACGTTTTCAAAAGTCTGTTGATAAACTTGTTCACAAGACTTTTAATCAAAGAAACTCACAGACTGGCAAATACATTTAATTAAAATTTAACCTTTTTATGTGTTTGTGTATGTGTGTGTGAGAGACAAGAGAAACAGTAAAATGATACACTGATGTAGGACAAATGAGGAACATTAGTAGTAGTAAAAAAAAGAAAAAAAAGAAAAAAGAAGCCTGTTGAGAGTTCATACATGGACACAGATCTTACAAATAATAATAATAATAATCATAATAATAAAATAATAATAAAATAATAATAATAATAATAATAATAATAACAAAATAATAATAATAATAATAATAATAATAATAATAACAAAATAATAATAATAATAATAATAATAATATATTTAACCCCTAAAAACCAAATGGTCCTTATCAGGACTAAATAAATAACATACATAATCATATACTATAAAAACTAATAAAACAGGATAATGGTGTTTATTTTATTTTAGCAATTTCATTCATAGTCCCATGTCAGATTAAAAAAAAAGAAAAAAAAGAAAAAATCATGAAAATAAAACCATGCACGGAGAGCTAAACAATGAGTTACAATAAACAAACAACTGAAGAGAAAAGAAGCTGAGAAATTACCCTGCACAGCTTGTATTTTTTCAGGACACTGCATCACTGTGCAGCTGCATTTCACTTAAAGGCACCACTTCACATGCTAGATGTCAACACTGGCTGTTTCATCAAGGCAAGTTTATCTGTACATCACATTTAATGTACAAGACAACTCAAAGAGCTTTACATAAAACATTAAAACCATTACAGTTGGATGCAGAAGAAACATTTCAAAACTGCATAAAAGAACCTAAAGAGAATCAACATGTTGTTAAGACATAACTAAAATGATGTGCAAAAATCCTAATATAATCATGTACATATCTAAATAAAATCAAAATGTTTAAAAGCAAGCAACAGTCTAAATAAGTTAAAATATATGGTGCTGATTTGATGCATAAGGCATATGCAAAAAGAAATGTTTTTAATCTGGATTTAAAAGTGTTTACATATGGTAAAAATTTAATCCCCACTGGCAGCTAAATGCTGCTTCTCCATATTTAATCTTTACTCTGGTCTGGACTGGCTGACCTGAGGCCTTGGCTCTTAGAGTCCTGCTAGGTTTCTATTCTCTGAGCATGTCAGAGATGGATTCTGGGATTTGTAAATGTCAGCTAGGATTTCAAATGTATTTTGTGAGACTGGAAACCAGTGTAAACATTTCAAAGCTGGTGTGATGTGTTCAGATCTCTTAGTCCTGGTTAAAACTCTAGCAGCAGCGTTTTGGATGAGCTGCAGATGTTTAATGCTCTTTTTAGGAAGTCCTGTTAAAAGACCATTACAGTAATCCAGCCTACTGGAGATGGATGCATGGATGAGTTTCTACTGGTCTTTAAGGGAGACAAAACGTTAAATTGTGTTAATGTTTCTGAGTTGGTAAAAAGTTTCTTAGTGACTGCTTTGAAAGGCAGATCTGAGTCTATTAACATACCAACGTTACCAACAAAGGTACAGAGCAAGAGTCAATGTCATACTGACTTTTACTGTCTGGAGAGATCTCAGAGAAGAGACATGAAGAAGATGGATGCTAAATTAGCCGACATGATGGGAGACCACAGTTAGAAAATCTTAAAAAGTTTAGTCATGTGGCTTAAAGACATAGACTTTTCCATAATTTACTTCCTTTAACTGACAGTACAGCTGGTAGAGACACAGTACATAAGGATGGCACCAAAGTCAGTGCTGTGTTAGCTCATGGAGAAACTTAAATACAAAATATTTTAGATTTATAAAGTTGTGAAAGCTAAAAATATTTCTAGGATGTTACATTTAGGGAAAGTTAGTTTCCTATAAAGAAAAAAAATAATAACCCTTTAACTTCCTTTGAGCATTAAATTCAAGATCAAATTTACTCTTCATATCATGAATCCAAGATTTCCAACAAACATTCATCTCACACTGAGATTTGAATAAATTAACCTTGGACTTTTATTTACCATCCTAAAAATTTCCAGTAGTCCAATGTAAACTTTTTCATCATCACCATGCCACCATTTTGACTTCTGGGTAAACGTATGTCAGCGTATCATCAGCTCATCTCTAAAATATAACCTTTCATTCATATTTTACTCAGCTTTTTTACTAACAATATTCTAAACCTTGGCTGTTTTTAAAGTATCCCTCACCTGGATGAAAGATTCTAGTCCCTAGTCTGTAAAATCTGTGATTTTTGCCACACTTTACAATAAAACTGGCACTGACAGCGTGGATAACCCTGACAGCGTGGATAACCCTGACAGCGTGGACAACCCTGACAGCGTGGACAACCCTGACAGCGGACAAAAACAGTCAGACTACCTGCCTGTGCTCTCACCAAACATCTTTTACCAGCAGTCTAGTTGCTACCCTCCTGAATCCCATTCTCCGCATCATCTCATTCCTGGGCTCTTGTTGCCCCTGCGTTGGATCTCATCTGTCTCCTCCGTTAACTCAAACCAACCGCTGCAGGCTCCCTGCTGGAGCCCATGTGTCCACCCCTACAACAGCTCATGGCTCCACTTACCTCTCCATCTGGCTGTGTCACCTGTGCCCACCTGGCCAATAAAATCGCTGAGCTGGAAGAAAGAATATCCACACTCTGTCAGATCCAGGAGGCTGACAAGTTCCTAGACACCATCATCCTTGGTCCAAGCCAAGCTGACTCAAAAGAAGTGTCTAATGCCACAGCTTCATGTCCTGCTGCTGGGGCTGCCTCTCCTCCAGAGTCTGACGTCGCTCCCACATCTCCTGCACTAATTGCTGTCCTCTATCCAAAGAAGGATAGTTCATGTGGGAACAAACGACACAGTCGGATCTGACCAGAACCAATTTTACTCATCTGCTTAACCTCATAAACAGTTTCATTAGTGGCCCAGTTCCTACTCTAGTTCGTAGTTCTGGACGTTTCAGCTGACTCCTAAGCCCCCACACCGGCTCCAGTAGGGCCCACAATGTCCAGTTTATTGACACCTTCAATTTATTCTGGGATTGTTCCTCATTTTTCAAGATAGACAGGATTTATTCAGACAAGCTGGGTAGTCGCGTGCTGGCGGCTCACATTACTGCACACGTGTATGACCGATCAGCCACTGCCCCTCTTCTTCTTCTTCTTCTTCTTCTTCTTCTCCTTCTTCTACAGTGTCTCATCTCAGTACTGCCTCCCATGAGATTGCCCCTCTCAGGCCTCAGCTGCCATTAATAGGTCTTGCTACCCAGAATATCCAGTCTATTGTGACTGACAGGGTGCCAAGGCCATACAATCATTTTAATGCTGCCAAAAAGAACAATCTAGCATACTTAAGACACAGTGTCCCAGTTTCCTTTCCACCTAATACCTTAAAGTTTGTGCTTCTTAATGTCAGATCTTTTATCAATAAGACTTTTATCATTGATGATTTTATAATTTCTCACAGGCTTAAGTGTATTTTTCTTACTGACATGGCTTGATGTAAGTGGTTGAAAGAAAGTAACTGTAGCATCTCCTCCCAACATTTCATCCCTGCATTGTTCCAGGGTTTCTGCTATATTCTTTGACAATAGTAAAAATGTCTTCTTTGGTAGCTACTCTAAGTTTGAGTACTTATGAAATCTGTATATCCCTGTCTAGGACTCACAGTTTATCTTCCACCAAGGCATAAAAATTACCACCATACCCCAACCTAGACTACAATCAATGAAATGACGCTCCATGCACACACACATTCAACAAGTTTTTTAATATACTTGCAGGTCACTCTGTTTTTAATCTCAGTTGTGGTTCTGAACAGTCCTCACTGCCTTTATGTGACAAATTAGTCAATACTTTTAACTACTTGGTGACACAAATTTTAGATGATATTACTCCACTCAAAATAAAGAATTTTCTAAGTAAATTAAAAGCATCTTGGAAAAATATATACAGTGTGAAAGCACTAAAAAAGATCCTGCTATAAGTCTGAAGGCAAATGGCGCAAAACTAATCTGCAGGATGATTATATCAATTACAGAGAACAACTCAAGAAATATAACACTGAAATAAAAAGATCTAGAAGCAATATTTTTCCTCAAATTATTACAGAAAATCTCCATAATTCCAAGTTTCTGTTTAATGCAATTAATAAACTGGTCAATCTATCCAAAACCTTCAGAGCTCTACTCCTCAGGAAAATGCAGGGAATTTGCCTCTTACTATGATCTCAAAGTTGCCAACAATAGAAACAATATTGTGGCTTCATGTGCTGGTAAAACTCAATACTCTACAACTCCACAGTGTCATACTGCAGTCACCCTCTCCAGGTTTAGTCCTATTCAAAACCATGAACTCCAAAACACGGTACGTCATCTAAGCTCCATAACTAGTGCTCTTGATGCTATGCGTACCAAGTTTTTTAAGCATGTTTTTAATTGTCTGGTAGAGGATGTGCTTGACACTGTTAATACTTTGCTGCTCTCTGGACTTTTCCCCACTGTTCTAAAACATGCTATTGTGACACCATTGTTAAAAAAGCCCAACCTAGATCCACTTGTTATTGGTAATTACAGGCGCATTTCAAACGTTCTATTCATGGGGAAAATTCTAGAAAAAGTTGTATGAGCAATTACATAGCCATCTGCTACAAAACCATCTATTTGACGTGTATCAGTGATTTTAGAGTCAACCACAGCACAGAAACAGCCCTTTTCTGAATTCTTAATGATCTTAAAATCAACTCTGACAGCAAAGTCTCTGTCTTAGTTCTTCTTGATATCAGTGCCACTTCTGACACTGTAGATCCTACTTTGTTTCTATTGGTGTCTATAAACCAACAAAGTTAGCAGTTTATATGGTGTTCAGCAAGGGTCTATGCGTGGCCCTCTTTTGTTCATCTGTACATGCTTCCACTTGGTTGCATAATCTGTAAGCACTACATTTCAGATCATTCCTATGCTGACAACACTAGATATACTTATCTGTTTCTACTGACCACCTGAGTCCAGTAAATGATCTCATTCAGTGTAGTAATGATGTTATACACTGGATGACCGAAAACTTTACAAATGAATGATAATAAAACAGAAATTCTTTTAGTGGACCTGAGGCACCAGATCGTTTCCTTACTAATGTCTTTCTCTGTTAAACCCAGTGAGCATGTTAAAAACTTGCGTGTGATTATGAATGCTGATCTCAACTTTCAGAAACATATTTCTCACAGAGCCAAGACTGTTTTCTACCATCCAAGAAATAAATCTAAAGTTAGACACATTTTATCTCTACTAGATGCTGAAAAGTTGGTTCAGGCATTTATTTCAAGTCAGTTAGATTATGGCAACACACTTTATCCAGGATTAACAAAACAAGCACTGACTAGAACCAAAGGTGTGAACATTTCACTTCAAATTTAGTATATCTGCGGTGGCTTCCAGTGAAGAAAAGGATTGATTTTAAATCTTTACTTATTGTTTTTAAAGCTTTGAATGGCACAGCTCCTCCTTACGTCTCCGACACGCTCACTAAATAAACACCAAACAGATCCTTGAGATAATTAAGTAAAGGTCTACTCTGTAGTCCCAGAATACAGTCAAAATCAGCTCATGGTGCTTTCGGTCACAGCGGTCCTGCTCTTTGGAATTCTTTACTACATGAACTCAGGTCCACTACAACAACACCTTCTTTTAAATGCAGACTGAAAATATTTCTATACTCTCAAGCTTTTAGTTTTTAACGGTGAACTTTTAGTTGTGGCTTCTTGTTCTAATCTGCCGCATTTCCCTTTTAAATTTCATCTTGTGTTTTTTAATAATACTCGTATTGCTTATGTAATGCTGTGCTATGCTGTTGAAGCACGTTGAGTTTGCTCTTGTCATATAAAATATGCTATATAAATAAAATTGACTGGACTTGACTTGCTTAGTGCTCTTATGTGTGTTTAACAATCAGCATAACCCCTCCTTTCAATCAGAATGAATCAGTGACTGGATCAGAATCTTCTGAGTAGTATGTTTATGTTTATAGTATGTTCCGATCTGGCTTTAATTCTGAATACTTGTGTCAATGTAAACATGGCTATTTCTTCAAACTCAAGTAGAGGAGTACGAATCTTTGTCCAGCTGTGGTCCACAGCACATGAGATGGATAACAAGGTGTCCCAAAATGCTGCTGACTGAGTGCAGGCCTCAGGCCTGCAGCAATTTTTCACAACTCATAAACCTGGGGCAGCGGTCGAAGACCATGCTGTGACGTGCCAATGCCACCGCCAAATCTGCCGGCCATCTGGAAACACCATCATCACCACAGTCCTTCTGCCGCAGCATTAATCTGGCCAATTTTCTGGAACTCAGAGAAATGTACACCCTGACCTGCTTATGGCCGAAGCTTAGGGCAGGTCTCCAAGGATTTAACCTACCCTCACTCTCTCCCTCTCCGGCCCCCCGTCCTATCAGACCACTAATGTTTGGCCCAAATGAAGAGCTTCGTTCCAAAAGAGATATCTGCTAGTTGGGAGAAAAAAAAACACCTGCTCTGACAAAATGATGGATAGCACAGGAGGAAAAATAAATCCTTGTGTTGGAATGTTTTGGGATGAACATTGGGTTGCTAGCAGCGTAAAAGGAGAAGGCAGTTACAGACTGAAGCTTCTCTGTCCCATAGATAGAATTCAGATCATAAATTTTCTTTCAAAATGGATCAGCAAATCAGCTCTTCGTAGAGGATCATCTGAGCAGCCATCAGGGCAGCAGAGCTCGACCCTTCACCCCCACACCCTGCTGAGGTGTCTCGAGGCAAAAAACAGTCATAACCCTGACCCCTGAGGCTGCGGGGAGGGGAAATAACGCCTTACATTTGATACTACCCAGATAAACTCAGCTAGATTAGACAAAATCATGTCTTCAGATGGTTGATGTTCCATGTAATCCAACTAAAACATAGTCTAGTTATAGAAAACTCTACAAAGGCCATTTATGTGCTACTTTCTGATAACATTATAACTGTATAAACACTTAAATGTAAGATTTTTTTTACACTAGCTATTTTCATATTTGAATACATTGCAAACTGGATGGATAGTTGCATTCAGTTTTCTTTTTCATCATGGCTTTCATTTATCTGTTTCCTGTTTCATTCTGTGCACTGACGTCTCGTTTCCTGCATCTTCCCTTCCTGCCTTCCTGTAATCAGCATCACTCTATTATCTTTCACCTGTGTCTCATCACTGTCTCCCCTGTCTGTGACAGTATATATACACTCCTCACTGTCCCCTGTGTGTCCAGTGTTACCGTCCCTGTGGTAATGCCTGTTTGTGTAATTTGCCTCACATTCAAACAATGAGAATACTTTCTGCTGCTCTGCAGCACAAAACTTTGGTCCAAAAATAAAAATCTGTCATCCAAGTTGTACTCAATCTTAACCATCCATTGTCTCAGCAGATTAAATAGGGAAGTGAGTCTGCGACAAGCCCGCCAAAGACGCCTTGTCCCAGACTCCTCCCCCTGACAAAATGGACAAGGGCTATCTGACCTTCCACCTATCCATGCCACATGTTTGCTTGTAGCCACTGCCCTGTCCACGATCCTCCACTGGAGATCCACTGAGCGATTCTCTGCAGGAGGCTTCTACAGCAACCTCCAGTTACCTCTGAGAAATGACAAAGGTGCCAACACCCCCAGCCATCTCATTTCTAAATAACTTTTGAGTTTACTTTGACTACACAATGGCTGAGAGGAAATTTAATTATAGTAGATGTTTGTCAGATAAAGCTGTTATCAAATTTAAGAAAGTTTCATTGTTATTTTCTACAATGCTGTGCATCAGTGTTCCATCCGAGCAATACTCCAACACAAGTTGATGAATTTGTTGACAAAACAATAGCTTTAATCCATACAACACTAAATTTAGGGTAATCCAAACTCAGAGTGATGCTGAAAAACTAGTCCATGCTTCCATTACTTCCAGATTGGACCACTACAATTCTTTATTAACGTTCTGTCCCAAATATACCCTGAAAATGCTCCAATGATCCAAAATGCTGTAGCAAGGATTCTGATCAGAACTAGCAGGTGATATCATATTTCTCCAGTTTTATCTTCTCTTCATTGGCTCCCTGTTAAATCTAGGATAGAATTTAAAATACTTCTCCATACATATAAAGCTCCCCATGACCAGGCTCCATTGTATGTCAAAGATCTCGTAGTTCCATTTATACCTAGCAGAGCACTTGGTAAACTGCAGGTTTACCTGTGGTTCCTAAAGCTGCCAAGAGTGGAATGGGAGGCAGAACCTTCGGCTATCAGGCGAGGGGCCTAGAACCAGTTCGCAGTTTGGGTTTGAGAGGTTTCCAGCCTATAAAAGCTTAAGATGAGGCTTAAAACTGTTCCTTTGATAAATCTTATAGTTAGGGGTGGTTTAACCATCCCTAATTATATATATATATGTGTGTTTGTGTGTGTGTGTGTGTGTGTATATGTACATAAATGTGGACAACTCACAAACATCTCACACTAAGTAAAGAATGTGTTTGTGTCCCTGCTCAAAATAGTCTTGTGTTTAAATTCCTCGTCCTCTGAGTCTCATCATTCATCATTGTATCATTTCTGCTTCATAACACCGCAGCATGCATTTGAAGCTCCATCTCTCACTGGGCTCCACTGCTCTATTTTTATCTCATTAATGAAGAAGGGGGCATTCCAGAGGCTTTCTGGGTAATCACTGTGTCTGCTACAAATGATACATGAGGGGGGTCTAAATGGGCTTCTGTGCCAACTTCAGGTTTATTTTTATCCCTTTGCAGAAGTCAAACAAAAACAAAAAACATCCACCAAATGGGCTGAGTTTGTTTGTGCATAATTTATTCTATTTTAGTCACAATAAGAAGAAATGAAGCAGCTCAAGTCATGAAATCAGAAGTATAGGGGCTGCTATCCTGTAACGAGGCAGACTCTGGTGTCGGGTACCGGCAGTCAAACGGGGTTGCCGGCTCGGGTGTCCCTGCATGCTGACGGAATTGTATTTACCTTGTTTCTGTCTTCCCTCCATTAAGGCCGGTAATGAGGCGAGTTGTGAGCTGAGGAGTTTGCTGCTGACGACGTTTTGGAGGATTCTTATTAGACAGCTGTTGGTTCAGTATCAAGAGAGGGCCTACTGATCTCTCTGACAGCTGTGACCCTCGTATGCTGGACCAGCTCAGTAAACCTGTCATGCTTCTGACATGAGGAATGAAACAAGTTTGAGTCCAGCAGTTTATGATTCTGGGCAGTAAAAAGAAACCTTTTAGAAATTAGGTGTTCATCATATGTGTGCATATCATCTGATGAAGCCCATCTTTTTTTCTCTTTTTGTAATTTTGATGTTGATTATTTATTCGGTGTAGAAAAAGCTAAATAAAAGACTTAAAGGAAATATAAAAAATAATTCTAAAAGGGTGTAATCAGAAATGTTTTAAATGTTTGTTATATCTTGCAAATTTTATCTGTCCGCTCTTCCATCCAGCCATCCATTCGTATATCCATTTATCCATCCATCCAACTCCATGGGGGTGTGCTCCGTAGTGCACACCACACTTTAAAAGACAAGAAGAGAGAAATCTTGTGCGATCTGTCTTTTGTCATCATCAAATGCATGGTCTTAAATCTGTGAAGATTTGAGGCCTTTAGACTGTAATAATGAAAACATGACTAAGGCCTGGCACACACACAAAGATTTTCGGGCTGTTTTTGTCCAGATTTTGCCCCTTCCCAACCAAAGATGGCAAATACTCAATTATCTTTAACATTATAAGATTTTCCTATAAAATTATCATGTGGTCTGAGGTGTGTTAAAAGCGAATTTGTCCTGATAACAGGTCGTGGCCAACAATTGGAAATATTAAACATGTTCAACATTTAATATGGAAAACCAACGACTCCTGAATTGTGACTGCGTGGATGGTGACGTGGAATGGAATAGAATGTAGCCAATCAGAGAGCGAGATGACTGGGGAGCAAAGAAGCAAATAAAGGCCAAAGGCAATAGCGACACAGGCTTGATCCTGGAAACATGAAAAGTAGGGTGAACACGGAGCGTACGGGGCAGACCAAGGCGCAAAGCCACCGGGTTAATGGTGCCCACTAAAGGGAAGGGACAGATGAAACAGGGAGCCAGTTTACGATTCTCCAACCGCAGAGGAAGCTGCTTGGTGGAGAGCCAAACCTTCTGTCCAATCTGATACTCAGGGGCAGAAACCCAGCACCTATTCACCGACCTGGTGTTTACAGCGGAGGTGTCTAACAATGCCAGACGAGCCCGCCGCCACACCCGTTGACAGCGCTGGGCCGCCGCATGGGCCGAGGGAACCCCAGCCTCCCTTTCCTGAACTTGGAACACCGGGGGCTGGTAACCATAGACCGCGTAGAATGGGGATAAACCGGAGGCACTGGAAGGTAAAAAGTTTATGGCATATTCCACCCACGACAGGTTCTGGGACCACATAGCAGGATCCTGTTCACACAACATGTGCAGTTTAGTTTCTACCTCCTGATTGGCCCTCTCAGTCTGGCCATCTGTCTGGGGATGGAAACCAGATGAAAGGTCCACCCGAATACCCAGAAGGGTGCAAAACTGCTTTTAAAACCAGGAAACGAACTAGGGGCCCCAATCGGAGACAATACTGACCGGAAGCCCATGGAGACAGAAAAATTCCTTAGAAATGATGACCCCGAGTTCCTTCGATGTTGGCAGTTTAGGGAGTCATTTTGGAGAATCAATCTACAATGGTGAGCAAAACAGTGAAATTGTTAGAACAGGGGAGACCAGTATTAAAATCCATGGACATGTGTGACCAGGACCAGTTAGGTATGGGTAGCGGGCGTTGCAGCCCCATAGGGGGACGACGTGAAGACTTAGCCTGGCAGCAGTGCCAACATGACAGCACATAGTCCTTGACATCCCTAACCAGTGTGCTCCACCAGAAATGGTCTCAGACTATGGACGGTGTCTTGTTAATCCCTGGATGACAATACAGTTGAGAGTTATGGCAAAAAGATAGTACATCAGAGACCAGGTGCCCGGGAACAAAAGGGCGGTCTCTGGGACATTGTGCAGGTACCAGGTGATGCTGATGTGAACCAATCACTAGCTGCTTGATTTCCGTCCTGGTCAGGGATATACGTATGGAGGGTGGCAGGATGTATTCTGGCTGGTCCAAAACGTGGTCGCCCTCCAGGGAATAATGGATCCTAGACAGAGCATCTGGCTTCACGTTTTTGCTCCCCGGCCTGTAAGACAAGGAGAAATTAAACCGGCCAAAAAACAGAGCCCACCTGGCTTGTCTGGGGTTAAGTCGCTTAGCAGTTCGTAAGTATTCCAGGTTTTTACGGTCAGTCCAAACGATGAAAGGTTTGGGGGCCCCTTCCAACCAATGCCACCACTCCTCGAGAGACAATTTGACGGCCAGTAACTCCCGGTTGCCCACATCATAATTGCGCTCTGCAGAAGACAGATTCCTAGAATAAAAAGCACATGGGTGAATCTTGTTGTCTGCATATCTTTGGCTGAGAACCGCCCCTACACTGGTGTTAGATGCATCAACCTACACAATAAATTGCCAGGATATATCTGGGGAAAAAAGAACAGGGGCGTGGTGAATAATGTCTTTAAGTGCTGAAACGCACTCTCCGCCTGTTTAAACCAGGGGAATCGGCATTTGGCGGATGTGAGAGCGTGTAATGGTGAGGTGATGGAGCTGAAATCCCAGATGAAAAGCCTATAAAAATTTGCAAAAATCCTAGGAAAAGTTGTAGTTGTTTCCGATTTTGAGGTGCCGGCCAATCCGTTACTGCTTTAACCTTGGCTGGGTCCTTGGAGATACCGTCCAGGGAAATTACATGCCTGAAAAACGAGGTTGACCAACGGTGGAATTCACACTTCTTGGCTATGACATATAGATTGTTCTGTAACAGTCTGAGAAGTACGGCGCGAACATCATCTTAGTGGGATTCAATGTCTTTGGAAAAGATCAGGATGTCATCCAGGTAGACAAAGACGTACTGACCAACCATGTCCCTGAGGACGTCGTTAACTAGCACCTGGAAGACAGCAGGAGCATTGGATAAACCAAACGGCATTACTAGGTATTTGAAATGCCCTGTGGGCGTGATGAACACTGTTTTCCATTCATCCCCCTCCCTAATGCGAACAAGGTGATAAACATTTCTCAGATCAAGCTTGGTGAAGAATGTGGCCCCTCGGATCTGGTCGAAGGCAGTATTCATGAGAGGCAGGGGATAACGATTCTTCACCGTTATATCATTGAGCCCCTATAATCAATGCAGGGTTGTAGGGAACCGCCTTTCTTTTCCACAAATAAAAATCCGGCTCCCACTGGTGACGAGGAAGGGCGAATAATCCCTGCTTTAAGGGATTCCTCAATGTAGGTCTTCATAGCCTGGTTTTCAGGACCGGACAATGAATACAAACGTCCTCTTGGAGGGAACATTCCTAGTAAAAGATCAATGGAGAAATCGTAGGGATGGTGAGGTGGAAGGGAAGTGGCATGGTGCTTGTTGAAAACCTCCCTGAGGTTGTGATAAACCGGGGGGGGGGGACCTCAGCCAAATTAGGGTACTCCTCGATCCCGGGCCTGGAATTCCTGGGCACCGAAGCCGCGTTACGGAGGCAGTTGGAAGAACAGTCTGGGGACCACCCTAATATCTCCTTACGGGTCCAATCTACGTGCGGATTATGCTTAGCCAAGAGGCTGCGAGAATGACTGGAACCTCTGGTGAGTATATTAACAGGAAGGAGACAAATTCGTGATGATTGCCTCCTATAATCATCTTCAGTGGAACAGTTTCCTGAGTTATGCAGTATAGGACATGGCCACCTAATGCTAACACCTTTACAGTTTTGGAGGTAGCTTGAGTTGTGAGATTTAGTGGGGCAGTAGTTGGTCCAAAAAGGGGCAAAATCCAATTAGGCAGAAATCAAGGCAGTCCGACTGGGGTTCAGGCATCGGGGAATCCAAGAGTGGTAGCAAGGTCGGCAACAGAGATATAGAACAAGACAAGAATTACTGCAGGATATCACACAAGAATTGTTGATGACCATCTGGCAGGAAAGAAGAAACTGAGGAGAGATGAAATAGGGTGATGAACAGGTGAGGAGAGTGAGCACTCATGAGGCCCAGGTGGAGCAGATGAGCCTGATTGCATGAGCTGCAGGGGATGCAGACCAGCCCTCATGACATTTAATTTACTATTAAGTACAATATGAATAACTGTGTCAAATGCTTTAATTCTAGACATATTCCAACCATATATTCTCTTCTATCTATTGGATCTGTATTGGGTCAATAAAATCCGTCAGTGCCAATGAAGTGACTACAGTCTTAACATGTTCTTGTCATCTGAAGTTTTGATGCCATATATTGTAGCATATAGACTGAAGTGTCCTGTGGGGCCATGATTAAAACACACACACAACACAGTTAAATATTAGTAAGTGTGGAATTAAACCAATGAAAAGTGACATAATCATATTTATTTTTACCATTGTTACCTGCAGTGTTGTTAGCAGGACTTCAGACCTTGTCTCAGAAACTGTATGTGACAAATGTGTCACGTTGGGCTCTTATGGGTTATCATCAATGTACACAGTAGACTATCAGATCCTCCTTTGAATACAACTTCCAGGTTCTGTAAAATGTTTAAGTTGTCCTCTTACCTTAGAAACCTTCAGTCTTCTTTCATTGAAATCTGACTTAGTTTTGAGTTTCTCTTCCAATCACAGTGAGGAAAGTGTGAGATATAAAAGGTGAATAATAGCTACAAGTTGAATTATTTAGATTCAGACTGTTTTGTTTCCTTATGCAGGTGTTATTGATCATGTTTTTCTCTTATAGGTGCTCCTGATGATTGTTTGCTTCGTTTTCTTACAGAAGTAGTATTTTCCTGTTATTATTCTATACAAGGGTTGCAGCTGGTTGTCTGTTTTTTCTGGTTGTCTGTTTTTTTCTGTTTTGGTTTTGATCATTCAGTTCTTGTTTTCTCTTCCTTCTTTTGTTCCTCTTGTCAGGTGATCGATCGATCAATCAATCAATCAATCAATCAATCAATCAATCAGTCAGTCAGTCCATATATAACCCATTCAATATTACAGCGAAGAGAGTGGAGTGTGGAGGGGACTTTGTGGGAGGCAGACATCATGTTGTTGTTGTGTTTAGCAGCCCAGCTGTTCGGTCCTGAGTATGAAGACATGAGGTCCGACATGAGCCCAGAGCTGAGAGTATTTCTAAACTAGGTCATATGATGGGAGACAAGGGTTCAGAATGAGAAGTGGTCCTACTGAGCAAGATCTGAGTAGATCCATGACTCTACTAGTGTCCTCTGAACAAAGCTACCCTGGTTTATGTCGGACATCGGGTTATTTCCATAATCTCACCCACAAAGAAAAAAATATATTTATATATTTTCCATTATTGACATTACCACCTGCTTTCACATCAATTGTTGTCAGACTCATTAACACCACCATTGTGTGAAAGTACTGTATTGTTTTCTTATTAGAAAGCATATGCATATATATATAGTAAAAAGTAAAATCGTAAACAGTAAAAAAATGATTGAAAGTCAGTTTCCTTCTGATCTAAATATTAGCTAGTGGTTCAAATCAAAGAAATACAATGAGAAGAAAACTGTGTGGGTGAATTTTCTGTGCCTGTTACATCATACTACCTCTACACACTTATACCATCAGTTATATTTGTTAGTACCAATTCACAACAAAGTTATTACAAAGTACTTTATAGACAATCATTTGAAGCTAATTCACTGTGGTCCAATTAACATGAATCCATATAAGTCCAATTTATGATAACTCTACTCATACAAGCCATAAAAAATAATTGCATTGAATCTTTTCTTCAGTTCTCCATCCTGAGCTGCACGGGGCAGTGGCCAACAGGGCGGGTCAGAGGTGTTAACAAGCATCAGAACTTTTAGCCAGGGATACCTGCTGCGAGAGAATAAGAAAAATACAAGGTAATGACATCAGTAATGTCATAAATGAATACAGAGTCTCACTGGGGTGTATTTGCTACCAGGGGAGAAGAAAGGTACACCTGGACACATCACAAGTCCATTGCAGGACCATTGCAGAGAGACCGATCACCAATCACACTCACTCCTAGGGAGTTTAGAGACACCAGTCAACCTAACATGAATGTCTATGGATGGTGGGAGGAAGCCAGAGTACCTGGAGCGAACCCACACATATCCAGGGAGAACATACAAACTCCACCTAAGGCCCAAAGATTCAAACCTCTCAGGCTAAAATAATAAAAATAAATCTCAAAATAAACATATGAATAAACTTAATAGAAGTGTGAAAATTAAAAGGTTAAACATTTGCAAAAAAAAAAAAAAAAATAGATTGTAAAAAAAAAAGTTTGATTTTTGTTTAGGGGAAAGGATTTAATGAGGTAGAGAAATATGTTCAATAAATCAGTAAATATTTGAGACTTTATAGGTTGTACTTCAGCAACTCGATGAATTTTAGCAAAATCATACACTTTCAACCTTCATGGACATTCATGGTTCATTTCAAACAAAGGCAGAGTCAAAGGCTAGAGAACACACTAGCAGAGGTGTTTGGAGCTGGAATAAAACTTTTAACCACAAACAGCAAAATGATTCATGATTCTGGCTGCCAGCTCCCAAAGGTTTTGTCCCACAGTGATGAGACAGACATCTTTGTAAGCAGCAGAGTCTCTGCTTTCATGTGACTCCTTGTTTGTGTGGTCTGCTTGAAGTGGAGAAATTAGCAGAAGCTCTAAAGTGGACATTGATGTTCTCATGTATTTGTTACATATAATTGCTTGGGGTTTGAACTGTGTTTGGTTTGGATGTCCATGGTTGATTCTTAGCGGAGTTTCTCCCCGTCCTTTTGGTATGCCACATGTTGGGATTGCTGCTTCCTAGTTTGTGCAAACATGCTCTGTACTGTTCTTACTTCAAACAATATCTGAATTACGAGATACAAATAAAAATTAATTTAAGAAGAAAGAAATTATTCAAATCCACATGTTGTCGGTGTTTTTATTCGAGCTGAACCCTGACTTAATGACTGCAGCATGTTGTGTGTTTATGTATGTAGCAGTAAACACTCTGTGGCTGTGTCACACAGCAGTTAATGTTGTGATGAGCAGAGAGCAGATCACAGTCATCCTTCACAGACTAATGAGACTCAGATTACACTGGACGTTTGTGAACTTTGTCATGCATGTGAGTGTGTGGGCATGAAGTGGCCGATCTCTCTGTGTGGTCTGCTACCCTTTAACCTGCAGGCCTGAGAAGTCAATGCACTCAGAGTCTCATGAAGCCAACCACCTTCATCTTCTGTCAACAGAAAGAAAACTTCCTCTTGTCCTGATATGTGTCAATAAGTTCAGATCCTGACAGAATAATTTGTCTTTTTTCATTTTTCATAAATAAAATAAATAAATAAGAACAAATGGAAATCTGTTTAGTGAAAAATGAAAACTACTTTGGTTTCTATAGCTAAGTAGGAAAATTATTTGGTTTGAGCCATTAAATAGGAATAAGGCTTCCACTATATCCCAATTTAATGTCTTCAAATAGAAATGTATTCTTTTCCATGATGTGAATATTTTAAAGCTCAACATTGAAAATGTAGTTCTGCCTGTTTTTGTTCAAAGAACAGATAGCTTTTCATTTCTTTGAGGAAGAAAATGTATTACAGTATGTATATAATAAAGTGTGGTTATTTACGTGTTCATGCACAGTAAAAACAATGTGCAGAGGACAGATGATGTTTGTTGGAAAGAAGGACCTTCATGTCAGTACAGGAGAGCAGCAGTGTATTTTTAAATATATTTTTTTTATATAAAAATATCCTCAATGTAGTAACCTGTATAATAGATGTATTATGTCAGTATGGTAGAATATAATAACACAATTATATTGCCTCCCCGGTCATAACATAAAGGTGAATTAAAAAGAAACAATGGATTGCATCCAATTTTTAACAAGTAGAATGACAATAAAATACTTTTTGGGGCAGGATTTTAGTGGTCTGGGCTGGTCAGTGAGGTGGCAGTTGTGGTTTTGGGTCAGGACTGGTTGTCCCCCTGCCCACTTGGCCCTTTAGACCTCAAATAAGATCACAGCAGCTTTGTGTTTATCTTCGGCATGGACCGTTTGATGCCGTGTTTCCCCTTCCAGCTGAGCTCCCAGAGGAACACACAGAGAGAGGATCTGATTGGACCAGCAGCTGAGAGCAAGCCAAACACAGCTCGAGGCCTGCAGCAGGCCGAGGCTGGACCAGCAGTGTCGTTAGATGATAACGATGGCTCAGAGGTGTCACGTCTTCTCTGTCCTGGTGGTCCACACACTTTGTTACAATCATCCTCTGTGCAAATGGTGACGTATCTGTCACATCAACGCCTCTGCAGGACCATTTGATGGACCTGCGTTGGCATTTGGACAGAACATTCTTTACATAGTTAGAAAAACATATCGTATCAAACAAGAAGCAAGGCTGAAGGATGGCCTTCCTGTTTGCTGCCATTTGGTTTAATAATGGTCAGTTAGATGACTGTTACATTGATGAATTGCTAAGGATAAACTTTATTATTTAGAAGATTACAAGTTAGAAAAAGAACTGTTTTATCAAAACCAAGATATTTTATCATCTGTACAGCAATTAAACACCCAGATGTTTCACCTGCAGTCAGAATTATGTCATGTTTAAGAATTACATGCAAGTTTACGAAATTCTGCAAAATCAATATTTATCAATTTTATGAAAATATACCAGATTATAACATCAAATTCTTTCTTTTTAACCTTTAGAAGCCAAGTCATTTTTTCTATCTTTTGGCCATCTGTTTTTTTTTCTTCTTTTTATTTATTTTTTTTATGAAAAAGTACAAGTAGAAGCTTAACTATTTTAATCCCAGTCAACATCCAGATATTATGTTTTCAGGACAGCAGTTTAAAATATGGGATTGGTAGAAAGTTTGACAGGAAGAGGTTTCATTATAATTTCTAGGTCAAAATAGAGCTTTCTTAGCAAAATAATAGTAAAGTGATCTTTTCATCCATCCATCCATTATCTGCCACTTATCTGGATGTTGGGTCACGGCTGGCCTGGTGTTCCCAGGTCAGCCGAGAGATGTAGTCCATCCAGCGTGTCCTGGGTCTTCCCCTGGGCCTCTTTCTGGTGGGACGTGCCTGGAACACCTCACCAGAGATGCGTCCAGGAGGCATCTTGACCACATGCCCGAGCCACCTCATCTGGCTCCTCTCGATGTGGAGGAGCAGCGACTCTACTCTGAGCGCCTCCCGGATCACCGAGCTTTCTCACCCTATCTCTAAGGGAGAGCCCGGCCACCCTGCAGAAAAAACTTATTTTGGACACTTATATTCGCGATCTTGTTCTTTTGGTCACTACCCACAGGTCGTGACTATAGGTGAGGGTAGGAACGTAGATCAACCGGTCAATCCAGAGCTTTGCCTTTTGGTTCAGCTCCTTCTTCACCACAACAGGCCGATGCCGAGTCCGCATCACTGCAGACGCCGCAGCGATCCACCTGTTGATCTCCTGCTCCATCCTTCCCTCACTCGTGAACAAGACCCGAAGATACATGAACTCCTCCACTTGGGACAGGACCTCATTGCCGACCCGGAGAGAGCACTCCACCCTTGTCCGGCTGAGGACCATGGTCTCGGATTTGGAGGTGCTGATTCTCATCCCAGCCGCTTCACACTCGGCTGTGAATCGCTCCAGTGAGAACTGAAGATCACGGCCCGATGAAGCCAACAGAACCACATCATCTGCAAAGAGCAGAGACCCAATCCTGAGGCCACCGAACCGGATCCCCTCAACACCTCAGCTGCACCTAGAAATTCTGTCCATATAGGTTATGAACAGAATTGGTGACAAAGGGCAGCCTTGGCGGAGTCCAACCCACACTGGAAACGATTCTGATTTACTGGCGGCAATGCGGACCAAGCTCTGACACCGGTCGTACAGGGACCGGACAGCTCGTACAAGTGAGTCCGGCACTCCAAAGTTCACAAAGCACATGTACACTGGTTGAGCGAACTCCCATGCCCCCTCAAAGACCCTGAAGAGGGTGAAGAGCAGGTCCACTGTTCCATGACCGGGACGAAAACCACACTGCTCCTCAACTATCCGACAGACCCTCCTCTCCAGCACCCCTGAATAGACCTTACCGGGGAGGCTGAGGAGTGTGATCCCCTGTAGTTGGAGCACACCCTCTGGTCCCCCCTTTTGAAGAGAGGGATCTTTTCTTTATTATCAAATGTCATAAATAATGTTATCATGATGGATCACTCATTGTGGATTAAACATATAGTTTCTGAAAAAACACTACGTGTAACATACGTGTAACACTGAAGACATGGTGATGAAAATTACCACTCAGTGTGCCTTAATGGGAAAGATCTCTTCTTCCTTTAATAATTATACACTTGTAAAACAAGCATTTTTTTTTTCTTGGAAGCAAAGTTACAGTTATATCTTCACTATAATTCCAGGTTACAATTTGACCAGGATGACCTGTATAGCATGTGTTTGTTTGACTCTCAGGTTAAATTTAACAACCTAGAATGTCAAACATGATCATGTGCAGGCCAACGTCTTCTTCTCCAAACATATTATGAGTCAGCAGAGCTGTTTGTGATCTTTAACAAGACTGAAGAATGTTGTGAGTCATGGAAACCAAACCCAGGCCTGAAACAGCTCCAGACTTCATACCAGCTTCCTGCCTAACTCTTCCTTCTTTCAGCCCATGTCGGTGAGGCACAGACTAGCATGACTGTGACAAAGCAGAACAATTCTCAGTCTGTCGGCAGTAAAAAACCCTCCAGCCTTGACTGCAGAGTTGTAATTGTAGAAAACTTGCCATAAACACCTGGCAGAGAGAGCGAGGAAGGCCTAAGAACCAGCAGAGATCAGGTTTCAGCTTCATGATGGATTTTACATCCTGAAGGCTGAGAGTGAGACACAAGCTGCAGACAGAAGAAAAATCTGATGGATAAGAGAAATTATGACTTATTCTCACTCTCATGTCTTAGTAATTCATTTTTCCTTCAGCTTCCATTAAAATGAATTAATCAATCAGTTGTAGCATGATGATTAATCCCGTCCATTCACACCAACAAAGTGTCAGAAGTGAAATGTGTCCACACGGTGACTCTTCTGTCTCCCAGGTTTTATCTCATGAAACTAAAGTGACAAAATGTCAACGTCAGAGCTACCATCTTCAGGGTGGAATAAAATCTGATTTGATCTCTTTCTAACTCAGTCTCTGCTGAATGCTTTTGTCTCATTTATATTTGTAGACATAAGTGTCAGTACATTTATTCATAGTTTTGTCTTCTAGCATTAACTTTTATTAAGTACTGTCTCGTTTTCATCAAAGGAAAAATATTTATAGTAACCGATAAAAGCTATCACTTAATAAAATGGACACCACTTCTGAGTTTGTCTCTCAGGTTTGTGGCAATTAAATCACAATCATAATAAAAAAATGTGTTTTTATTAGTAAATTTTATGTACTTTTTTCTATGTACATAAAAACTGACATCACATCCTGTTACTATGACGATAATCAGTACCAGCATACTGTGACACCTGGATCCTAAATTAAACTTAGAAAAGCATAAATCAAATTAAATTTTGCTATTTTTTTATGATAACAATGTGAAATATTGGTGTTATCATGGATCACTCATTGTAGATTTACCATATAGAGTCACTGAGTAAACACTGCATTTTGTAGCTGGATTCTAAACCTTCTGGACGGGATATAAATGCTTGGAAAACTTCCATAGATCATCTGAATGGAAAGTCATCCATCACAATTTACCCCACAGAGTAACACACTACCATTCCCGGGAATATGCTGAGATTTTGCTGGAGCTGCTGGCTATCTAGCAGTGTTTTAAGGGTTGCATTAAAAGATAAAATATTCATATCCACAGCTCCAAGATCACCTTGTACTTTGAATATAAAGTAGTGGTAAACACCAGCGTGGTACCATAACAAATTATTAGCATACTAGAGTGAATGTAGCCTGTATATAATTAAGTGGGTTAAGAGTCTTGTAGTTAGCCACCCCTTCGAGCCTCAGGACAGATTATCTCAAGTTACTTTGGATGATGAGGAACTATCATATGATGGTGTTCTGTTCAGGAGAGGTGACATGACACAGGTCCAGAGGGTTATCAGATGGTACTGAGCCAAAGGAAGGATCATTATTCTGGTTTTGACCCGCACACACACTCATACCACAGCATCTGATCTCACTGCCCCCCCCCGAACCCCCCCACCCCGAAGAGCTACAGTGTTTAAAAAATATTTTCCACTGGCAGATCCACAATGGCCAATGGACTGCCCCTCCATTTTTTCTTTTTTTTGTTGTGTTTAGGCAGTCATTAGCCTCTTGGCGCTCAGTTCACTTTGCATTATGGAGTTTGTTCCTATCAGCACATGTCCGCCTGCCAAAATCTGCCCTCAGCCCTTGGGTGGACAAACAAAAGGTCTTTAAGTAGCTGAGGGTTGGAAGAGGACCTGGACATGAAAGTTGGAGAGCGCTAGTGGCTCTCACAGAGGCGAAACACGAGATCGTGTTTTTCCAAAACAAAATTATACAAGATGTAAAAAAAGACACCGAAATAGAGGAGATGTGTGTGTATGGGGATGAGGAAGTCAAACCAGTTGGCTGTCATCTCCATTTGGCTCCCATCACACACTCTCCATTTCTCATAGTGAGCCATAAGGAAGGCCTCAGCATGACCAGTTCCCAGAATGCCCCTCTGCACTTTCCAGTGGCAGCCATTAATCTTTCCCCAGCACACCTCCTCTCAGCTCCACCACTCCCCAGAGCCCTCATTTAAACCCTCCGTTATGACTCGGATCAAGTGTCCCAAACAGTGTGGTGAGCAGAGCAAGGCACACTGACTGCTGAGGTTGAAGGTTTGATTCTCATTAGGACTGCAGACATCTGTGGCACAGTCATGTGACAGGAAGATACTTTACACAGGAAGTATCACGTTATGTGCGACAACTATTAAAAGTTCCAGCCCCACTGAGCACTATCACTGAAATAATTTTCTCAGGAACAGTAGTGTCTAACTCTGTGATCGATAGCTTACCCTTTAGATGATCTACAGAAGTTTTTTTTAAT
The DNA here is from genome assembly GCF_017639745.1 of Melanotaenia boesemani. Classification (NCBI taxonomy): domain Eukaryota; kingdom Metazoa; phylum Chordata; class Actinopteri; order Atheriniformes; family Melanotaeniidae; genus Melanotaenia; species Melanotaenia boesemani. The sequence continues at coordinate 2,410,373 of NC_055691.1, read as the reverse complement.
CTCGTCCAGCAGGTTTACAGTTCAGCCGCAAAACGTAGTGTTTATCCAGAGACTCTGTATGGAAAATTCACAACAAGTGATCTATGATAACAGCATTATTTATCACATTTTCATAATAAAAAAGATCACTATCACTACTACGTTGCTAAGAGACCTCTTTTGACCTGGATATTATAATGAAGCCGCTCCTTGTCAAACTTTCCACCAATCAGAGAGCTTAAACTGATGGTAATGTCCAACCATGAGCAGTCAAGGTAAATAGTTAAATAGCATAAATAACTGTACAAATCAAAGAACAGCAGGAGGAAAGAGTGTAAATATGTAAATAGTTTCTGTTGTGTGTTGTGTTAACGCCAATATATTTTTTCTCCTGAAGGCCAAGACTTGAGAGAATGACCAGATGAGAAAAGACTTGATCACTGTTCATCTGTGTGTTATTTCCACAAAGTTCTATTAGAAATAAATTCTGTTTTGTAGTTTTGGTCTGCCTTTATGCTGCTATATCTATTGACACATTCATTTTACATCAGTTTAGCCTCATAATCTGACAACTGATGATGTCCTAAAAAAAATAATGTCTGGATGTTTAGTGGGATTAAAATGATTTCACACACACACACATATAAATATATATATATATATATATATATATATACACACACACACAGTATCTCAGAGAAGGGAGTACACCCCTTGCATTTGCAATCTTTTCATTATATCTTTTCATGGGACAACACTATAGAAATTAAACTTTGATATACAGGACACAAAACTTTAAAAAAATAAACTTTGATATTCTGTATGTCAAAGTTTCATTTCTATAGTGTTGTCCCATGAAAAGATTTAATGAAATATTAGCAAAAATGTGAAGGGTGTACTCCCTTCTGTGAATTATTGTATATATATATATATATATATATATATATATATATATATATAATATGGCTTGGAGTTTTAAGGGTTAAGATTAATGAATGTTTATTAATCAGCTGTTTATTCCTGTGTGTCTCTTCCTGCATTCATGAAATATGTTTGTTAATGTTAGCATATTGTTGCATATTTCCATTTTCTCAGCCTTTGGTGCAGGGCTCCTGGGTTTTCTGAAGTATGTGATTATTTAAAATTTCACAGAACAAAATGAAAAGATCTACAATGGCCACAAAATAGATGCTGGATGATTACTAAAAGAAAAATGACATGATAAAAATGCAGCACCGCATTGCACTGATGCTGATATTACCAACAGGGTCTTTGTTTGAGGACATGTAAAAATGGTATTTACTGCAGCTTAACTAAGTCACATTTTGTGCTTCCAAGATTTGTCAGTTTTTATTATACACAGCACATTGGCCTGTCCTGTGTATTAAATGTGCTGTATAAAAAATAGCCTGACCTTATTGTGTTATTTGAATAGCTAAATACCATGTATGTTACTCTCATGTAAAACCAGAAACATCGTTGGATGTTTGTGATATATTTAGGCTTAGAGCTAGGGATTTTATTTACTCTGGATCCATTGAAGTCACCCAATCAGAACTGTGAGTTATTAGAATAATCACTAAGAAGATTTCTTCTTGAAAGGATGCTCCAACTCATAGCTGAACCTTCCCTGCAAAAGAAAAAGCCCAAACAAAGCAAACCAAATCATTCCTGTGACTGGTGGGACAATGCCCCGCCCAAACATTTATGAGATGCTGCTGCCACCAAACTGATGATGGGCTGATGTTTGTCATGACGTTTAACATTGGTTTGATGTTCTATTGTGAATTAAATATTGATTTATGATACTGACAGATAACTGTGTTCTATTTCATTTACATTTTACAAAATGGTCATTTTGTGGGTTTTTTTTTTGAGCAATGGGTCTTAAAATATTTTTAAAATAGGTTTAATTAAAACTTTTTCATGTTGTTGTCTTTTCACTATAAAAAAGGTCAGATTTCATTTCTCTGTTTATATCATTAAAATGTTTGAGTTTCAGCCTCATAAAGCTCCACCTGCTGCAGTCAGTGCCTGCCGCTTCACTCTCCCGCCAGCTGAATACCTCAAATGTTGGGTAATGGTGGTTCAGGCTCTTAATCAGACAACAGCTTCAGAAAACCACAGAGATCTGTTCTCTTCCCTGGGTCAGTGGATTTAGACAAACCCCAGGGTATAATCCCATTTTCCACTCACAGACGAAGCTCTGAACCTGGTGAGTTTTGTCCTATAAGTAACGGAGGCGCCAACTTGCCCCTCTGCAGCTCGGCACTCAGCCAGGGCAGGGTGGGGGGTCCCCCAACCAAGAACAGCAGGAACAGACCCAACAGGCTATCTGAGAGGGAGTGTGTGTGATCAGGAGAGGGAGAGGGAGCAGTGTGAGGTCCAAACGATGAAAGAGATGAAGAAGCTGTGAGAGCCGGCAGTTTTCTTGTTTGGTTTACCCCAGTGCTCTTAGATTAGCGTATACATTCACCATCCACTTTATCAGCTCCATCTTCTAGTGCCGGGTTGGACCTCAGTTTTCTTTCAAAACTGCGTTAGATTCTTGGTGTGATAGATTCAACAAGGTGGTGGAAACCTTCCTCAGAGGTTTTCTCCATATTAACATGACAGCATCACACAGCTGCTGCAGGTTTGTCGGCTGCATCCATGATGAGAATCTCTCGTTCCACCACATCCCAAAGCTGCTCTACTGGACTGAGATCTGGTGGCTGTGGAGGCCGTTGGAGTCCAGTGAACTCATCATCATGTTCTAGAAAGCAGGTGGAGATGATCTGAGCTTTGTGACATTATCCTGCTGGAGTAGCATCAGAAGATGGTAGACTGTGGTCATAAAGGGATGTGGTGGTTAAACCAGGCCACGTTGGTACTAAGGAGCCAACATGTGAGAAAAAACATGTTTTTCTGTTATCCAGATACCATAGTCAAGTAAGGAATCAAATGGATAAAAGGGGATAATCTATGTTGTTTCCAGGCTGTTTCCAGCAGTAATTGTAACATTTCTCAAGATTCCCGACATTTTTTCCCCCGACAGTATCCTAAAAATAAAACATCACATTTGTGACATTAATAACTTCACCAGTCTAATGTTGTTATGGAGTACTCAGACCAATTAATAAGTATCTGAGGACGAGTATTAATATTCTGTGAAATGTTTTAATGTAAAACAATAATTACAGGGTATCCCTATGAAGTAGCTCTTCGAAACTAATATTTAAACACTGTTGTCAGTCTCAAAGGCTTTAGATTGGAGATGATTTGAGCTTTTCCTTCTCCATAATTATGCAATTATGAAATAAAATAAAATTAAGTTAAACACTTTTAACTTTCTGTTTAAAGACAGTATTGTGTACTGACTTTACCAGTATTGAAGACATTAATACTGTCTTTAATACCTCCTCAAAAAAGTCTGTTTGTGAGTAAATGGGACTTGACATAAAGGACCTTAATGTCTTTTGCAGGCTGGGTTCTGCTGGTTATTTTATATAAACACTTGATGTTACGACCACCAGTCAGGATCAGGTTTAATATTAAAGCCACTAAAGCCCACATTCACTGCACCTCCGGGAGCTGCAGACTCTCGGGGGGTAACCTGAGTGGGTGTGGAGAATTAGCCAGAGTCCTCAGGTGTGTTGGACTGGGAACAAAGCTGCAATGATTCACATTTCTGTAGATTTACTTCATGTAAATGATGAAGAAGATTAACCCATAATAACATAACTCTGCTACAGTGCTGATTAGGATCAGTTGGTGGCGTCACTAAAACAGGAAAATATAACAACTAAATCTTCAGTTTATCTTATCATAAACAATATATTTTTATTTTATTTAAACAAGAATTAACAATAAATAATAAATAAAAAACAACAAGATAAATGTGTAGAATCTTTCTTGTTGCTGACTACTGGGTTTTGTAGAGGGTGTGAAATTTTAACATTTTAAAGATGCCAAATGGAAACCTTTGGAAGCGTAGAGCGGTCAGCCAAATAAAAAAAATCTAATAAAATAAATAAATAAATGAAAAACCTTGAGACCTCATCACGTTAAAATTTGAAAGTTTTATTCTAAACACGTGAAACGTATCATGTTATAACGTGAAAATTTTATTGTAAAAACATAAAATGTATCACGTTATGTCACTACATGCAGGCAGGTGACTCAGACCTGTTAATCCTTGACGAAAAGGATACAAATCTTCTGCTTGACAAAAATAATGTGTGTGTGTGTGTGTGTGTGTGTGTGCGCGCGCGCGCGCGCGTGCGTGTGTGTGTGTGTGAATTAAATATAAATTGTAAAATTATAGTAATATTCCATAATAAAATTACAATGAAAAACTGAATAAACAAAAGAATTGTCTTTCTATCATTTTCTGGCTTTATTATGCAATTTAATGGATTTTTGTTTTCAGCCAGTAAGTAATGTAATAAAATTATGTCACCAATAATTAAAAAAACTACATATTACAACTATATGAAATATACATCAGGAACAAAAGTTATAACACAATGTTTTGATCCCTTTTTCAACAACAAAAAAAGAGAGAAATATTCTGGAGAGGTCAAAGATTCAATCAGACCTAATCAGACATCAACGAGTTGAGGATTTATTACAGAGCATGAAATGATCGTCTCTTTTTCTTTCTTTCACAGATTATTAGTATTTATTTCACCTTGTCATAGGAGGGTGTTGAACATCAACACGGTGAAGCTGTTTGGAATAAAACTGATGAGTCAGTAGAAACACCTCCAGATGTCCCATGATGTCCACCCTTCATCAAGTCCTGTGTGCTTCACCTCAGATCCCGGATCCAGTGGGTGGCACTGAAGCGAGTGGTCTACCACATTGAGTCTGATGTAGAAAACAAGACTTCCAGGTCGCAACGTGCTGTTCGATTACACGGGAACATCATTTGTTCCCCCCAAGGAACTTTACCCCACACACACACTTAATTCCAGGAGCTGGTAGCTGTCTTCTCCAAGTCCTCATCCAGACCTGTGGCCCTTCGCCTGCTGGGGGTGGAGGCTACAGGCTGTGTCAGAGGTGGAGGGGGATGGAGTTTCCAGATGCCCTGCTGACACCACAGTTCACTCTGTGAGCTCTTAACTCCTCGATTTATTGTCTGGGCTTTGGTTTGATTTGTTTCTGGGTCACCTGTTCTCCCAATGTGATGTTTTTCTGTTTCTTTTTTAACCTAAACTGTACTTCAGAGTCACGCATGGCAGTTCTCTATTTTGTTTCTACCTGATAGTGACTGACAGGACTGAGACTGATCAATTTAGCTTACTTTTGCTAGTCCGTGGACAAAAACAACACTTAGGCTTCAAAAAGGCCCGTGGTTCCCAAACTGCTTGTGCGGGGCCCCTTTTCATCAACAAGGATAATGTCTATCTGCACCCGATGCTTCCAACGTGTGAAGAAATATGCCACCAAGTAGTCTTTAGCTTACTGGCTGCTACTTGTTAACTATAGTTAAAACCCGTTCAGTGGCAGAAGGAATTATGGATTCCTCTGCTATCGTGTGAGGCATTTAAACCAGGAAACTCTGCTTTAAGTACCATACCATATTTATTCATATAGCACTTTAAAAAAAACAACACATGGTTGACCAAAGTGCTGCACAAGAAGTAAAACACAGGACAGAAATTTCTAAAGTAATCAACAAGCTTTTTTGTGTTTGGGATGAGAGGTCCCCACGTGACTTCATACTGTCAGATTTTAATATTTTAAGACATACAACCAGTGTTGAGCACGTTACTTTTAAAAAAAAGTAATTACAGTTACTTTTAATTATAGTTAGTAACAGACTTACAGCATTATAAAAATAATTACTCATAAAAGTAATTATTTCATTAAAATGTTCAAATATGTTCCTTTTAATGGGGCTTCCAGATCATCTGCATGTTCATTTATTCATAAAACCACATATTAGATGTGACGAATGAATGAAATGGAAATCTAATGGAATAAATTACTGAAAGAAAAATCATCAACACTATTATCAGGCTGCAGGATGTCGAGACCGTCTCGTACTCGGGGGAGGTGCTTGTCATGATTTTAACTGCATAGTCACCATAAAAAAGAACTTGTTTCTGGCTATGATGAACATTTCTCATAACGTTCTTGTCTTTTAGCTCTTTGAGGGAAAAGTGATGTAAAACTCTTCCTGTGTTTTCTCTGGACTTGCTGCGTTTTCTGGTCGTTTGTATGAACAAAACAAAACAAAAGAGGCAATGGATCTCTCAGGGCGAAACTGATAATAAAAACAATAACAAGTTAATAATTAAGCCATAACCTTTTATTAATTTATTTCAGGTTGTAGTCTTCAGAGTGCAACAGTGTCCCTTGGCGGTCTCTGAAGATAAGGACAATTAGTTGGATTGGAAGAGAATTGCTGCCTGGAGCAGCTGAAAATAATAAAATCAGCAGAAGTTGTTTGAGGAATCATATGAATGCAAAGTTATGTACTGAACAAATAAAGGCCACACATCAACATTATTTATCAGTTTGGGATATTTTCTAAATTTATTGGAAAACCAACAGATTTGTTTGTTCCGTGTTTTAATAGGGCCGTTCTTGGTGAACAAGCCATCGGATGTGAGCGGGTCAACCCCGGCTGGTCGCCTGGTTTTAATAAATGAAAACGCTGCAATAAATAGAGAGACAGCAAGTTCAAATCGTGGCAGTGGCAACATGCCGTGGCACTTCCGGGAGATGCCACGACTTCCCGTGGCACTTCCGGGAAATGCCACGACTTCCCGTGGCACTTCCGGGAAATGCCACGACTTCCCGTGGCACTTCCGGGAAATGCCACGACTTGCCACAGGCTGCCAGAGCAGCTGCCAAGAGGTGCAGAAGTCTGATGGAGTAACAGAAAATGCCTGATTGCATTGATTTCCTCAAAGGTTTGTTCAATAAAATATTAGTTTTCCACACGGTTCAAAAGCAATATCAGGATTTTTATTTGATTTTTATTAACAATTTTTTTTTTTTCAATTTCAACTCATTCCAGTGACAGCTATATTTTTTCCTGATTTGATAGGAGGGTGCCTATACACTTGAGTCTAGATAGAGAATATCAAAACAAAAGTGAGTTTGTAAGAGGAAGATTATACTAATTCACTTCGAGTAGAAAATGACAAGGAGGCAACTGATCTGAAAAAGTTTGACACTGAGGCAAAAATTAAGTTGTACAAGTAAAGGGTTAAATGGGGAGAAAAGTTTTTTTTTTTCATTATTTTTTCTGAAGTCTTTATTTTGGCCTTTAACAAAATGTGGGCAAAAAAAAGGTTAGGGCTTTTTTTTTTTTTTTTTTTTGTATATTTACCATACCTTTCAAACCTCGGCTGGAGGGAGGTTCAAACCTGGGAACCGGTGAACTTTCTCTCTGGAGTTTGCATGTTCTTCCCGTGTATGCGTGGGTTCTCTCCGGGTATTCTGGCTTCCTCCCATCATCCAAAGACATGCATGTTAGGTTAATTGATCACTCTAAGTTCTCCCTAGGAGTGAGTGAGTGTGAATGGTTGTTTGTCCCTTATGTGTTGGCCCTGCGATGGACTGGTGACCTGTCCAAGGTGTAGCCTGCCTCTCACCTGTTAATGCTGGGATAGGCTCCAGCTTACCTGTGACCCATATTCAATTAAACCGTTCAGATAATGAATGAATGAATATATTCAAGTTCCTGTAATAATCAAACTTAATGTGCAAGCTAAAAAGCAAAAAAATATAGTGCCAAAGAACAGTGAGGACAGTAGTCTGTATAGTATGAGACCCCTTTGTAAATATTATCACCATTTATGGATTTGGAAGAAGATCAGAAGCAAGGTAAGTGTTAAATTCATTATTTGACTTAAGTATAATCTTTGCAAATGTGGGGTAACAAATGACCTTTCCATGATAAATTTTATGCTGATTTCAATCAATTTATATCACCACCTGGCAACCGCAGAGTGTGTAAACAAGATCAGAAAAAAGAGGAGTGCAGATACAAGCCATTTTCTGTCGTTTGTCCTGCAAGCATAAAACAAACTCTAGTGGATGAAAAGACTTTTGTGAGTACCAGAAATATCATTAGCTAGAAGCTTCCCTTATATTTTGATAAAAGTTAGGTAATTCTAAATAGCAAAAAAGACCTATCAAATTGTAAGCTAAAGTTAGCAATGCCGCAATCACAACTTTTAAAGTATTTTCAAAAGTTTGATTATATTTCGTTTTAGTCTTTTTCATTTATCGTAAACTACTGTTACATTGCTGTGTAAGGTTAGATGGAGTATAATTTCTTAGTGTAAGGGTTTAACAGTGTGTAAAAGCAAGGCTGCTGGTGACTTCGAAGAACCAGCTCGGGCGCTAATATCCAGGCGAAGGTCCGATACTTGCAATGTTGCTGGAATTTGACCAAAGCTGCCCAGAATATGTTGAAATATGTAGCTAAAGCCATTTTAATACAAATAGAAATGTATTAACCGAAATTAAGGTTAAAAAACAAACAAACAAAAAGCATGGTTGTATCATGAATTATTTATGCGATAACTGGAAATAGATGTGTTCTTACTGTCGCATTAACATATTCACAAAGTCTTGGCTTATTGGCTTTCTATTCCAATCACTAAGAAGTTTGAAAGATGGGAGCTGAGGGGAGATGGGAGTTTACTGAAATGCACTACATTTAAATGTCAGATTATGTACGTACTTCATAAGGTGTTTTTTGTGTGTGTGTGTGTGTGTGCAGATTCAGATCGGACGATCTCAAATGAAACATCATTCCTGGTCTGTACTGGTTCCCAGTGTGTGTTCTGTAAAAAGAACGAACGAACTTGCAAACACAGTCCACCTTGAAAAAAAAGCATCTGAGAGGCTTTATATTTTTCTCACAATAATAAAGGTGTAATACAGCTGAACTATAAAGGCTGTGATGCAAATTAAATGTTGACAGATGTAGTTTCTCATGCATCTGTTGTATGGACCTTCTTTTCTAGAGAAATGTGTGGTTGCCTGCTTCTGTAAAAACGGCCGGCCAGCATCCAGGGCTCCTTATCATTGTCAAATCAAATTTATATGGCACACAGTAGTACAGCTGCCACAAAAACATTAATATCTCTATGTGAGTGAAAATTAACAAGCAGTAAACTAATAATAGATAAATAAATAAGAAAATCATTATTTTTTAATCACTATATAGTAGCAACTAAAAAACATATCAACATTGTGGACCTATTTAAAAATGGGGGTAACTTGAAAATGAATAGTGGAGTGAAATGTCAGTGATTTAGTATTTCTGTCAAAGCTGTGTTCATGGTGTTACCTCTGAATAAGGTGTCTGTTTCTAGCATAGTCTTTAAAACTATCAAGTTTTCAAATTGTCTGTGTATAAACACAATGTTTATATCACAAGTTATTACAATATAAGCAGTGTTGTAGATAACAGCAACTGCACCAAGCTGTTTTTTTTTTTTAACTGCAAGTATTAAGCAATTATTATCCCAACCATACCCATCTGTATATGCTGAATATATATATTTCAGAATGTTTTTGCTGAACCAAAATAGCAAAATCATATGCCAAATAGAGATGTGACATTCATGAATGAATTAATTCTTTTGAACGGATCTTTTAAATGAACGATGGGAACTGGGTCACAGCTGTGAGTCGTGATGGGAAGACTGAAACGGTGTTCCAGTCCCTACTGAAACTGACGGGGAACGTTTGATGTTTCGTGATCTGAATCAAGACGTGGATGTACGATACTGTTCTGCATCGCATCCCATTGTGTCACCAGTTGTTTTGAAACTTCAGGTTGTTTCACCTGCTCTAGACCTGAAAGTCAGTGAAACACAAGTGAATGTGAAACGATCTTTTTGCCTTGTGCTCAAAGTGGAACAATGAAAAATATTTACTACATTTTCTCAAAGTAAAAAGGATCTAATTTATTAATTATTGCTCGTGCCTTTGCTGGCTTGGCAGATGCTCTCCTAACAGCCATTTGTTTGCCAAGTCTTGCCTCATTTATCTCAGTGTGTCGTACCGGGTGTTTTTGAGAAAGTTTGAATTGTCTGGAAATGGAAGGAAGTGGAAAGCGTCGCAGGTCAGCTGTCTGGGATCACTTCGAGCTTTTGACACTTCTTTTTTTTATATAAACTTCTGTGCAAACGTTGCTCCAGTCTCTTTGTGCCTCTGTGCTGCGCGACTCTCCCCCTCCCTCTCCTGTCGCTTCTTGAATCATGACCTGTGGGTGATCAGCTGATCGGTTTTTCTGTCCCAGCATCGTCTCTCTTGTAGTTTGTTAATCGTTCAGCTTGTTGAGGAGGAAGAAACTAACAAGATGTTGATGCAAAACTTTAGCCCATTTCAATTATATAGCCTTTTGTTTGCATTTATTTTCTATTATTTTCTTTATTAACTGAGGTTTGCTGGTGACAGCTGTAAAATCTGCTGGTCATAATACAGCCGGATGGATCAGGTTCAGATGTCTAATGACGTACAAGCTTAAACAAGAGGATGTTTTCTATAAATTATCGGTGCTGTTCAGATGTTGGACAGGCAGGTTTATTTTTTAGGAGCCATAAATGCAGTAAAGGGAAATTATGAACAGGTTCTGAAATCCAAATCAGAGCAGGACCTTTCTCTAAGCAGGTGGTTGACAGGTATTAGGATTTAGTGTATATACAGGGACAGGTACAGAAAAGTTTTGATCAGAGGACCAGGCAGGGAACTAACCAGGAAAAGGATGGCACTATTGAGAATTTTTTTAAGGCCAAGACTTTACTAAATAATTACATGCTTATTAAAACTTAAGGGGTCATCAAATGTGAAATGTGAAAAAAAATCTATATTTGTCAGTGTTGAAGTAATAAACCACATCCCCCACACTTTTGAAAAGCTTGTTACACCCCTGTGTACAGGAGCACCCCGTACAAATACTAACAGTCCTTACATACAAATATCACTACAAACCAGCACAAGAAGTTACAGACAAAACAACCCAAGGCACATAAAAACATTTCAGTTTATTGAGATCAATATTTTAAAATCACTGTTTTTGGCCTCCAGATGTCACCGTGGTGATGTGTTCCCAGCGTTCCACAAGATCGATTCTTTTTCTGGAAGAATTGTTCCAAACGATTCGCACTCCCAAACAATCCATTTCTGCCGTCACTAGCTGTGAGCCGCTCACTTTTGAGCCGTTCTTTTTATATACAAATTCATCACGTTTGTGACAAAATAGAAGTCTGATGTCCAACACGCTCCATTCATGTGAAGCATCGGTGCCATGAAGCAGCGGAACTGAGGACACAAATGCAGACAGTAAAGGCAGGAGGCAGAACGATGCAGCTGAGTAACATTTAATCCAGAATTCAAACAGGAAACAAGACACGACACGGATCAACATCAGGACCTGACAAAGACAAGTGAAAACTAAGTGGCATATATACACAAAGGGAGTAATGAGGAACAGGTGATGTGAATGAGGAATCAGACCAGGTGATCTAATGAAACAAAACACAGAGCACATGAGGAAAAACTACAAACTAAACTAAACATGACAAAAACCAAGAACTTAAACTGTGCTCATGACAGGACTTAAACCAAAACCAAATTATAACAGAAACTAAATATGGCAAAACCAGAACGATAACCCGCAAGCAAAATATGCCAAGCCAAAATAGAGAAAACCTAAACACAAGAAGTAAGACCGTGAAGCATTACACCCTGCATCAAGAAATAAATTCATCTGTTACAGAGCAGGTCAACTGTGAGCTTGCATCTGTGAGGTATTCATTGTGCCAAATGAAAGAGCTTCACTTTAAAGAGACTGTAAGGGTGTTGATTGATCTACACAATGAAGGCACTAACAGGTGTTTTAAGGCTGAAATGGATGCTGTGTGTAACTCTGTTAACTGTTGGGCTGAAGGGGATGTTGGGACTACAGTCTGCAGGTAAGTGGGAGATTTGTATGACTTAAACTAAATATTTGAGAAATAGTTCAAATATACGTATGGAAATTTTAAAATTAGAGTCTGTGCTATACACGGTATGATTAAATGTAATGACCTTGTTAAGGACTAAACTACTGACTGTATCACACTTTAATAAAGTAAATGTGTTTATAATTTTTATTAGGAATGGACAACCCTGTGTAACACGCCAAGCAGTCTCAACATCCATTCTGTCAGCTCTATGTAATCGTACTGTAATGGTGTCTCCCTGAGGACCCGGAAATTCAGCCACACACACAGTGATAGATTCCAAGAAAGTAATTTATTCAGTCCAGGTAATGGAGGAGATGAGCAGGGTTTGGTCCAGTAGGAAGCGGTGGCGCCTTCCTCAGGTAGAGCAGGGAATAATATCCTGAAAGGGCTCCAGAAACAGTCAGTATGATCCGCAATCCAAACGAGCAGAGATTTAAGAAGCCAAGAGTCATAAACAGGGGTAGCAGGCAGACTACTTAGCTGGGGCAGGCGAATATCCGTGGTCGTTCCAAAACAGGTCAAAATCCAGGAGATCACAAGGCAGGAGCAGTCCGACAGGGGATGAGGCAAGAGAAGTCCAAGGGCCGTAACTAGGTCAAACACAGGAATCAGAAAACAAGAGTAAACGCTGGACATCAACAAGGCAAAACAATGCTGACCATCTGGCAGGGAAGCAAGGACTGGAGTGAGCTTAAGTAGGGAGGGGAGCAGGTGAAGAGAGTGAGCAATCAGGATTGCCACAGGTGGAGCAGATGAGCATGATGAGGGACTGGAGGCCCAGCAGAGCAGCAACCATGACACGTCCTTTGTGGCACAGCAGTATTCTGTTGATAACAACGGCGAGGTGATTGATGAGTATCACGAATGGCGGCGGAGGTGAGGACCCAAATGCAGGCAGAATCATGCAGGAGGCAAAAATCGGTGCAGGTAAAAGGGTTTATTTTCAAAACGCAGGACAGGGAACCACACATGACAGGGAGTGGACCACAAGGATCTGACGAGAGCAGACTGAAAACCACGAGGAATATATGCACAGAGGGAGTAACAAGGAACAGGTGAAGTGAATGAGTAATTAGACCAGGTGAACTAATGAGCCAGAAGCAGAAACCACAGGAACACAAGAGGGAAAACAAGAAAACTGAATTAAACCTGAACAAACCCAGAACTATAAACCAAAACGTAAGACAAAAACTAAAACATGACACAAGCAATGATCCTAACAGAAAACTAGACACAAAAACCAGAACTAGAAACCAAGATGAAAACAGAACATGACAAATTACAAATGTAAAACAGTTCTGTTTTCTTCTTCTTCTCATTATTTATCCAGGATCAACTCAGTAACTTGTTGACTGGGTCTGGATAATTTTCAAACCTTGGCTCGTGCCGCCACACGATTTACAGGGTCCAGAAAGGACGTTGCCAGTGTGTGCCCACCAGAGCATTGGTTATGCCATGGATGAGAGATGATGGGAGTGTAGCTAAGTTATCTTCTTTTGGAAGTAACATTTTGAATAAACATAACTATCATACTTAAAATGACACTTGCTGCAAGAACATTTTTCATACTTAATGCACTTTATCACTTTGTTTTGGTGGTGATAACTGTTGTTTTATTTTTAGCCGGTTAACTATCAAGTTGTATCAGCTGGCTCAAGAAAACATGGATATATATTTCAATCTCTAAAACCTTTTACTTGAAATGTTAGTAATAATGTTTTATGCCTGGTATCTGTTGAAGTCTATTTTTATGGGTACATTTGATTTTATTATACGGAACCAAGAGTGGAAAAGAAATGGAATCATTAGCGACCAGACTTGCAAACACATCCCTGAATTTTTTTATTTATTTATTTAATTTTTTGTATTATTTGATTGATTGTACTATATACAATTTATTAATTAAATGTATGCACATTGTGAGTCAACCTGGAAATTTGCAAAAGAATGAATGCAGTGAAGAAACTGTTTTCTGCTTATTTTTCTTTTTGTTTGTTTTGTTTTGTTCGTACAGGTGTCAGACAAACGGTTCCTCCCAAGAATTGTGGGTCATTTGTGTCCGGAGGCAGGAAATCATTTCCTTATTTCGGTGAATCACCACAAAGCTCAGATTTTTTTTTTGTAATATTTTGCTTCCGAAGAGATAGATATGTAAATGCTTATATCATGTTCTGGGTTTGTAAAATGTTTGTGTTCACTTGGCCCAAATTTGTTTAAAAACAAAGCTAAAATTTATATAGCCAAGAAAGGTGTGTATCAATAGAGGTAAGATATTGTAATAATTTAAAAATATACTGCTCAAAAAATAAAGGGAACACTTAAACAACACAATGCAACTCCAAGTCAATCACACTTCTCTGAAATCAAACTGTCCACTTAGGAAGAAACACTGACCATCAGTTCCACATGCTGTTGTGTAAATGGAAAAGACAACAGGTGGAAATTATAGGCAAATAGCAAGACACCCGAATAAAGGAGGTTCTGCAGGTGGTGACCACAGACCACTTCTCAGTTCTGCTTTCTGGCTGATGTTTTGGTCACTTTTGAATGCTGGTGGTGCTTTCACTCTAGTGGTAGCATGAGACGGAGTCTACACCCACACAAGTGGCTCAGGTAGTGCAGCTCATCCAGGATGGCTCATCAATGCGAGCTGTGGCCAGAAGGTTTGCTGTGTCTGTCAGTGTCGTGTCCAGATCATGGAGGAGCTACCAGGAGACAGGTCAGTACATCAGGAGACGTGGAGGAAGCCGTAGGAGGCAACAACCCAGCAGCAGGACGCTACCTCCACCTTTGTACAAGGAGGAACAGGAGGAGCACTGCCAGAGCCCTGCAGCATGACCTCCAGCAGGCCACAAATGTGCATGTGTAGCTCAAACGGTCAGAAACAGACTCCATGAGGGAGGTATGAGGGCCCGACATCCACAGGTGAGGGTTGTGTTTACAGTCCAACACTGTACAGGACGTTTGGCATTTGCCAGAGAGCACCAAGATTGGCAACTTGGCCACTGGCGCCCTGTGTTCTTCACAGATGAAAGCAGGTTCACACTGAGCACATGTGGCAGACGTGACAGAGTCTGGAGACGCCGTGGAGAACGTTCTGCTGCCTGAACATCCTCCAGCATGACCGGTTTGGCAGTGGGTCAGTAATGGTGGGGGGTGGCATTTCTTTGGGGGGCCACACAGCCCTCCATGTGCTCGCCAGAGGTAGCCTGACTGCCATTAGGTACCGAGATGAGATCCTCAGACCCCTTGTGAGACCATATGCTGGTGTGGTTGGTCCTGGGTTCCTCCTAATGCAAGACAATGCTAGCCCTCATGTAGCGGAGTGTGTCAGCAGTTCCTGCCAGACGAAGCATCGATGCTATGGACTGGCCGCCCGTTCCCCAGACCTGAATCCAACTGAGAACATCTGGGACATCACGTGTGAACCATCGGAGCAGCTTCTGGCACGAGCTGTGGTTGAAGAGGAGGAGCTACGGGAGCAGTTCCTTCCCTCATCAGGTGAGGAGCAGTCATTTCCTGATTTGAGTCATCTGGCAGCTGGACAGCAGGAGGAGCTGTTGGCCATCATACCAAGAGAGCTTTTCAGTGACAAGCCAGGTTATAAACAACTTATACAACATGACATACGGCTTCGCTGCCCGAACCAGCAACCCATCCGGGATACAGCGTATCGGGTACCAGCCAAGCTTGTGCCAGCACTAAAGCAGGAAGTGACCGAGATGCTTGCTAAGGGGGTTATTGAGCCATCCAGAGGTGAGTGGTGTAGTCCTGTGGTGCTAGTGCCAAAAACAGATGACACCAGAGATTCTGTATTAATTTCTCAAAACTCAATGCAGTGTCGATTTTTGATGCCTATCCCATGCCAAGGGTAGGTGAACTGATTGAACGTTTGGGAAACGCCAAGTATTTAACAACACTTGACCTTTGTAACGGATATTGGCAGGTGCCTCTGACTGAATCATCAAAAGATCTAACGACTTTCAGGGTCCCAAGTGGGCTATATCGTTTCAGGACTATGCCTTTTGGACTGCACGGAGCTCCAGCTACCTTCCAAAGACTGGTGGATGCCTTGCTGAGAGGAGCGGAGGCCTATGCAGCGGCCTACATTGATGACATTGTGGTGTTCAGTGAAACCTGGGAAGAGCACCTTACACACCTTGCGGATGTCTTCCAACGGCTTCAAAGAGCAGGAATGGTCATCAACCCACGCAAATGTCACATCGCCAAGGCTGAAGTGGAGTATCTGGGATATGTGATTGTAGGTGAGGTCATTCGTCCTCGTGGGGTCATTGCTGGTTGTTCTCCACCCACAACTAAGAAGAAGGTAAAATCATTCCTAGGATTGGCTGGATGGTACCGTCGGTTCATCCCCAATTTTTCTGCTAGATCAGCTGTGCTGAGTGACTTGACTCGTAACTCCAGTCCCAACAAAGTAAAGTGGACTCTGGAGTGTGAAGCTGCTTTTACAGATTTAAAAGACTGTGTCATGATCCTGTGCTGCAGTGTCCTGATTTTACACGTCCCTTCACTGTACAGATGGATGTGTCGGGAATGGGGCTTGGAGCAGTGTTGTTACAAGGAGAGGGAGAGGACTTGAGACCGGTACAGTACATCAGCCGTAGGCTTTTTCCCAGGGAAATAAAATATTCAACTGTTGAGAAGGAGGCTCTGGCAGTGAAATGGGCTCTCAACACCTTGAGGTATTAGTTGATGGGTGATGAGTTTATCCTGGAGACAGATCATTGCGCACTGCAATGGATGGACAAAATGAAAGATACCAATGCAGGTATTACCAGATGGTATCTGTCCCTACAGCCGTATTGGTTCAGGATTCGGTACAGAACTGGAAACAAGAATGTTGTGGCGGATTACCTTTCCCGGACTTTCGAGGAATGACTGACGTGGGGGGGGTGACAAAGTGGGTGAGCCAGTAGTTCACCACTTGTCCCTATTATTTGGAGTTTATTTCTTCTGTCATCTGGTATACTCCTGTTTAACATTGTTCTGTGTTTGAACCCATATTACAGGCTAGGAGTTTGGGAGTGGCCAACCCAGCACTTCAGAGCTACAGGTGTGGGTGATTTAAGAAAATGGATTAGTCTAAATCAGAGCAGGTGTGTTTTTACAGGGGTATATAATCAGTTTGTTGGGGAAGCTCTCGAGAGGGAAGTAAGGAACCAGAGAATGCATGTGGATAGAACTGGATTAATAAAATTGCTTCATTACACACTAAAAACTGCTGGGTTAAAAATAACCCAATTTGGGTTATTTGGGTAACCCAGCGCTGGGTCCAATATGGACCGATCCAACGCTGGGTTGTTTTGGGTTGGGTTAAAGGTTTGACCCAGCATGTTGGGTTATATTTTCTACTCAATGTTGGGTAAAACTTACCATATCGGTTGGGTTAAATCTACCAAAACCTGAGTTGGGAAAACACAACCCAAATTATGGGTTATCATCATCATCATCTTCTTCTTCTTCTTCCTCTTCTAGCTATAGATTACTAAATGATTTCCTTCTTCTTCTGATCATCATACTTATCATTATAATACTTTTAAAAACGTGCACATATTGCATTCTTCCAGACTTCATTTATTAAAAAAACAAAAACATATATTTTTACAGTGGAAGTGTGACAAGAATTACAACTGATACATTGCTTTGAATATGAAAGTTAAACATATGTACATGAAAAACACAGCCATGCATGGCACTAACGGCATGGCTTGAAGCGGCAAAGGCAAAATGCATTACATCTCTGACAACTGGGCCCTCAGTGTATTCGATTCTTTTCCAGGGATGTCAAAGATAACAATTTGAATAAATTCCCACACTTGGACAAATTGTTTGGGGAAGCAGCAATCAAGGACATAAAATGATTTAAAACACAGGTCAGCTGCATATGTACATGTCAAAAAACACAGCAATGCATGGCACTAACAGCACGGCTTGAAGCAGCAAAGGCAAAATGCCCTTACATCCCTGACAACTGGGCCCTCATGAATTTCACAGTATTCGATTCTTTTCCAGGGATGTCAAAGATAACTGTTTGAATAAATTCCCACACTTGGGCACATTGTTTGGGGTAGCAGCAATCAAGAACATAAAAGGATTTAAAACACACATCAGCTGCACCCAAAAGAGATGGCTGCTCAAGGGCTGCCCCAGAAATGATCACAAATGCTTGCGAGCACACATTGTCCTCACCCAGCATCAACACAAAAGGGTAGTCCACCTGTGCCGAACTCAAGTACTGAACCATGTTGGTTCCGGTCTGGAGAGAGAGAGATAGAGAGAGAGAGAGAGAGAGTTGCATGATTCCACGAGTGCATTAATGTAAATTAGATTGACAAAACAATACAGAGCAGTAGCAGGAAAAAATATCTTCTTAACTCACAGGTTGGACATCAATAAAGGCCTTGCGCTTTTCCAGGCTGCTGGGGCGGAAGACTTTTCTCCCAACTTTATATGGGGCACATGGGAACAACATTGGAAGCAGCAGGAGAGCTACATCCCCTTGTGTGTCTGTAAAAATGAAATTGGTTAATTTTTTTCTAAATGCAATAACTTTCAGTTCTGATTTAAATCTAGTATCAGCATTTAATTCAAAGCAGAGCCACCACAATCATTAAAGAAAGTCTAAGAATAATGTTTTAATGAATACCTGCTGGAAGCAAATCTATATTGGCAGGGAGTTCAGCGACCTTCTCTTTTTTAGCTAATTGAATTAATTTGGAAGAGAAAACTGTGCTCCAATTTTCTGTGAGTCTTCCAGAGGACTCTGGGTACAGCACACCAAAATCCTGTGAAATCTTAAAACAGAAAAAGATAAAATGTTATTTAAAATACCAACCAGCCTGTTGATTTACTCTTCTACTACTACTACTACTACTACTACTATAAATAAAACCTGTGAGATATGCTCACCATGCCTGGAGTGTCCACCAAACGTGGAAACTCTGCAATGACTGCATGCATCGGTGTGTTGCCGTTGGCACGGATCCACTGAGCCCTGTGGACTGCTGTCTCCAGCATGTATTGGGCAACTTGGGCCGGAGGCCAGATATTGTTCTTAAACCACTCTGTTAATTGTATGGCTCTGTCTCCAGTTATATTTGGTTCTGTAATGAATAATGTAAAGAGTCATTTTTAACAGAACCACGATGGTCAAGTACTACAAGGTGTGTAGAGTAAATTGAATGCACTTTTCCAATTTCATCCAATGTTACATACATTAGAGTTCCAAAAGTACATGAACCTGAAATATCAGTTTATATTAAACTCGGCTCCGCTCTCCAAAAAGAACACTGCTGTCTGCCTGCAGTTTGATAAAGGTCATGTGACCAGAGGGCTGCTGGGATAATATGGACTTATGAGACCAGAATAGAATTATTTTAAATAAAGAGCTTAAAGGTACAGTGTGTAACTAATTTGGATTTATATTAATAAAAATCAAGTGTTGCTTTCATAAATACGGATTTTACGAAAGTCTATTTACAATCGCATCAAAATAAAAACATTCTCGTTGCTTAGAATGAGTTATTTACAAATACATATGTGGCGGCATGCCTCATACAAGGCTGCCATTTTGCATCACCATCTTGAAATACGGTAGCCAAAAGGGGACAAACTTGTTAGCAATGCGCGTTTTAGGGACCCCCGCCCCCCGGTGTCGTTGCTACCACAGTCGCTAGTACCTAGGGAGGAGAAGGAGGAAGTAAACACGACCGTGGGGAACACAATCTGTTCTTTTTTCTACTGACACGGAGGACCGTTTTTATTCTTTTCCGTCTGAGAGGGAGGTTAAAATACCACGAAAAAGGAAAAGACATCATAATAGTGAGAAAACAAGAGTCTTCATCGGGCGGCATTTATGACATGGAGAAAATAAATGAGGAGATGTGTGGCTAAAAACGGACACGGAGGTTGCTGCCTTTCTACTAGACGGGTGAGTTAATTCAATGTAACATTATAATTTATGTTTGTGCCATGTTAGAAACAGGGCAGAGATGGTCGGTAACTACTTTACTCCGGTTTAGGTCGGATGATTAACCATTACTTTCTATATAAACGCCATGCTAAGCAGCTGAATCATATGACTGAATTAGCTCATGTGCAGCATGCTAATCAGCTCTGCAGGCTGCTAACGAGACATTTCTATGATTCAGCTGTGTTGGAGAAGGAAAACATCTAAAAGTTACTGGGTAGGAGCTCTGGAGGAGCAGTTAGGTGCACCTATATAACTGTATATAAACAAACCTCGTCACTTAACAAGGCAGGTGATGCGGACGTTGTGTTGCGGTGCATTGTATCCCCTGATGGCTACCATATTCTTGGAAGGTGAGAGGCGGTGGGGGGAGGCGGGGGAGAGGGTAAAGTCCTTGTAAATCTGCAGTCTGACCATTAGATGTCGCGGAAATTACACACTGGGGCTTTAATGCTGGAAGAAAATACTGCACTCCAGAATATGAACCTACCCCTCTGTGAAATGTTCAGGGTTTTTGCTACATCTGAACTTGTCTGCACAAATGGCATAATGAATTCTTAATTACCAGGGAATTCAATATGGAAAACATCAGACAGTCAAATATCTGTCTGTGAGCTCAAGACAAAGTGGATGAAGTAGTAAGACAACAACCAGGCATGTTCTGAAATTATCAGGTCATTTTCAAACCTTATGCTTACTAAATGTTGACAAAGATCCTGAATGTTTGGTTCCTGTTGTTGCTCTACAAAGAATCACTGATGATACTGATAGGAAAGGTTAGAATACCTTTGCAACTCATACGAAACATTGAATCAGTTCCTTGAACAAATAAATGCCAAATTGAAATGTTTCTGTTTCATAAGATAAAGATTTTATTAATCCCGACAGGGAATTAGTTTGATTGTGTTCTCTTTTATAATTTTTCTGACTCCAAGGGTTCACAAGCTTTCAGAGTAGTATTACAATAAGATCAACAACACCTGAAAAGGCATCTACAAACCTGGAAATGTCATACTGGGGTGTTCTTGGGGTGCTTGTGGAGTTCTTCTCATTTGTGTGCTGCGCAGTCTTTTTCTAATATTACGAAGGCGCTCTTCAAGAAACCCTGTCGCAGGTCTGTGCTTTCTGCCTGGAGTGAACCATGCATCCTAAAGTCAGATGCAGGAACAGGAAACGACAAAAAAGGAAAAAAAAAAAAAAAGTAAAGTACATTATTAAATGAAAATAGTACCAACCTCAACCTAAGTAAACAGATCTTATACAGTAGACAGAAGTCTTTCTGCACTGCCATCTCAAGGATCAGGTCCTGGTTGGTGGCAGGAACATCAGACATCGGAAAAAAACATAAACCACGCAAACTGAAACTGAGTGTAGCTGAGATTGTATTCAGAGTGGCTGAATAAAATCTCAGCTACACTCAGTTTCAGTTTGCGTTGGTTTATGTTTTTCCCCATATATTATACAGTATAATGTATATGATATGATACAGCTTAAAGAAAAAGCTGGCTACAGTCTATGGACCCTTTTGGACCGAGCTAGTTCCAGTGCTGGTTTGGAGCCATAGCCAGACTTAGCACCAGTTCTTTGGTTTTTGACCGCCTTAGCACCGGCTCCTGGCTCTCAAAACTGGCTCTTTTCTGGCACCAACTCTTTCCTGGGCCAGAGTTGGAACTTGATCATTTAGCGGCTGTGGGTGGGGCTACCTAGCCACAGTGAAACATGCGAACAGCGTCTCCATACCAGGAAATAGGTAACGAACACAAAAAAACGGGTCGCAGGAGACCCAGTGCTTCTTTCTTCTACTCAGTCATCTGCAGAAATAAAAAATAAACTCTTCAGGACCCTCCTGACAAAGCTCATCTCTGAGCAGCTACAGGGGAAGACGCTGCAGCAGCTACGAACGTAGCATCAGCTAGCTGTCTGTTTAAGGGAGATTTATGGGACCAGAATAGAAACTGGGACGCAGCGGTAACTGGCGATTCCGGCCGTCTCTTTCTGTGGAAAACAAAACCACAGCTCTGGCACCAGCACCTGCTCCACGTTGGTGGAAATGAGGTATATGTAACATTTGCTTTGTGAGTTGTGAGTATGGTGCAGTTAGTAACTTACATAGCCTGTGCCAAGGGGGTCTCTTAAACATGGAAACTGATCCACAATTGATGATGCCAGCGCTGCCTTTGTACCGGAAGTTGGACTAGAGAACAAAAACAACAAAAAAATTTGCAGTTGTTACTCAAAAACAACCAGAAAACACAACATTAAAAATTTTACACAATTATTTTCCTAAGATGGCTGAAAAGTGGGCAGTAAATGAATCAATTCTTCATCAATTATTGAACCTGATGCATTTGACATATCAAAATGTGTTAATATAATGGCTTAAGGATAGGGAACACATCCTCGAGTCAATCCTGCCCAGGCAGTTTTAATGTTGTGGCCAATCAGCTGTAACCTGACAAGGACAAAGTGTAGGTCACCATAGCTGAAGATGAAACAGAATAATACCAAACCTCCTTTTGCATAGTTTAAGATTTTAGATATCTATTGTGCATTTTGAAATATGCCTTAATATGTGTATGTAATTGATGTGGAAAACTCACTTTTCTCCAAAGCGCTCGATGAGATGGGACACGAGTATTCGGACCATGGATCTCCTCTCATTAATTGAGATGTGATGGCTTTCAAGACTGGCAATCAACGCTCTACCATCAGGGGTTTGGTTGAGGATCTCATGGACATTCTAAACAAGGGGAATGAATAAAACAAAAAAGATTTTTCTCAATCAATTGATTTCTCATTCAATTGAAAAGAAATTGGCAGAAAAGGTCAAACCAAACTTAGAACATTTAAACTCACAAATGTTGCTTCTTGCTCAGCAGTAACACTGTGTTGCTCCGTAAGCAGTTCATTAGGTGATGTGCAAACAGCAAGCTCAGGTGCATGAGGGCTGGAAACCTTTCAAATATTTGAAATAAATCAGGGCATTTTTAAGTGTGTATGAAAGAGAATCATCTGATTTAATAGCTTAGTTTTGTTTTTGAACATGAAATACTTACCAGATATACAAGCTGCCAATAAACCTGAAACCTCTTCCCACAACAATAGTTATTCCAATTAAGACTTATTTTATCTGTTTAAAATTGTTGCAATAAAGTAAAACTAGATCATAGACAAGACAAACTGTAAATACTGACTGGCTATTACTATAACTATATACAGTTCATTCTATAAGTCACCATATATTTAAAAGAGTCTGTACCTTAAAGAAATAAAACTGTTGTTGTCTTTGTCATTGTGAGATCTGACAACATGGAGAGGATGAAAATCATCAATAGAATCAATATCAACTGCCTCGATTGCTGAGGTAGCGGAAACAGTAAAAGCAAAAAAGTGCCTTTCAAAGCCTGTTGTTTCCCATTTTTTCACAAGGACTTTGACTTTTGAGTTTGTGACAACAATACTCTTAATCGTTCCAAATTGAGGGTCCCCATCTGCAGAATGAGAGAGCAAAAGTGTCACACCTGGCCTGTAATTAGTACCCTTGTACTTAATCCAAGCTGCCAAATACACTTCTGTGAAAGCAGGGATTCCCTCAAACCCACTTCTCACCATCTCAAAATCATCCATGGTACCAAGGAGAGTGGTGCATCCTGGACCTACTTCAAAATCATGTGTGAACATCTGGCCTGACAGTAGGATGTAGCACATCATCATTTGATGTCTGAAGGCCTGGGTTTTACAGATGTTCCGAAAGTTGCAGTTCACATGGCTCACCTGTTTGAAAAACCCATGTTTTGCCTCAAAACGCATGGACCAAAAGTGAACAACAGGTCCCAGTTTCCTGATGGCACCAGGATAATGGAGCATGAAATGGTGTTTGGGCTTCAAGTGTCTTTCTGGGTACAGCTCTAAAAAGAGACAATGGTGCTCCTGAATACGATGACCCAAAAAGATGACTGCCCCTTGTGTTAGTTCAGGAGAAAAAATCAGCTCCATACAGCTTAGTAACAAAAGGAGCAGTTCCCAGTTCTGGTTTCCTTCTGGGACCAAATCTCCAATCATGAGGGGTAGCAGTCTTAGTAGACACCATGTCTGTGCTGCTGTTTGCCTTAGAGGCCCATCAGGATTTTTTAAATCCTGGGGTTTAATGGCAGAGGGCTTGTTGCGCCTGTCACAAAATCCATAGTCAAAGCTGGTCAGTCGGTAGTTCAGCTGCTCTAGTGTGACAACTTTCTGCTCAATTAATGAATTGAGCACAAGTTTCACTTCCAAGCCACCAATTCCCTCAAGGATGTCGTGCATAACATCAGGAGCTGCATTGTCAGTTACATGATAGAACTGCAGCTTGTTGAGGGAGCAGTCTCTTTTGATGCCAGTTTCACTTGGTTTTTTTAGCAGGTAGTCTGAAAGGTAGTTCTCTTTATTTCGCATTAATGAAAGGTCCTCAACCTTCTGTACCCTCAGAACCTCTCTGTGAACCCGACACCATCGGCACACGCTATTCCCTGCAAAGCTTTCTGAATAACCAAGCATGCCATTAAGTCCGAGGTTGTCGCCACAGACCTGAGCCACACCAGCCTTAACAGTTCCTTTAAAAACTGAGGTGTCAATCTGAATACCATGTGTTTCCATTGCCTTGATTTCACTCACAACAGGCTCTAGGACAGCATTCATTCCATATGTTTTCACATCATCAGTCTTGTACACTGCCAACAAGAAGTGAGACTTAAGGCTTGACAAATACTCTGGTGGCAAGCATCTAATGGTGAAGTAGATGAATCCAAGTTTGTGCACTGTGGTTTTGGAGCCAAGTGGATTCACCATTTCACAGTCATCACTGTACAGTGTCAGCGGAATAGCCAACTCTTTACAAAAGAGCTCATTAGTTCTGAAGACTGTACCATCTTTAAAATCTTCAAGGGCTATAGTTTCATGTTTCTGCCACTCTAAGATTTTTTCCATCGTGCCTGGGCTTTCCAAGATAACCTTCAACATATGTTTCAGAGGCACATACTGGAAGGTGTCACGAACAGCCACTTGTTTCACAGTTCCTGTCTCTCGATTGGTTTCCTGCATATAGGAAAAGCCAGGGAGTGGCACTGCCTCTGGCTGTATAAAGTATCCCGACTGAGTGAAATACTTCATTTGCTTGTATTCTGTTTCAAAGCCGTCAAATGGTTTAGATGCTAATGCAAACTGCTCTACCAATTCCTCTCCCTTTGGAGTGTCCAAGTGGCCTATCTCTTTCAAAAAAGACACAGTTTTTCTCTTTAGACTGCCAACTACATCTTTGACCAGATTAGATGTGTGTTCGACAACATTGCTGACCCCAGTGAATGTCTGTGAAGACTTGGACTTCAACCTAGCTAAGAATAGTGCAACTCTGTCTCTTATGCTTTCCCCCTCTAATTCATCCCAGTCTTCTACTGATGTCTCACTGCATTCTGCTTGACATAATACATTGCACTGTGGATCTGATAATCTGTCAGTAAATTCATATGAACAACTGCTCTCTGTCACACCGTTACCTTCTGTTACCATGTAACTTTCAAAGTCTATAGCATGGCCCAACAGGTGTCTCCGAAATGATCTCATGTGATCAAATGAACGATAGCATCCATCTTGAGCACACTGGAAGTAATTTGATGTTGGGTAAACATTGTGTATCACTCGCAGATGGGCAAAATAATGTCTGAGATCATGGCCTAAACATATTCTACACTTAAAGCACACATAACCCATTTTGTCTTAATCTATGACTCTAGGCATACCTCATGCAACTCTTTAAGATGACGCTGAAATTTCAGTCGTGGCCCAACGAGAGGAATCGGAGTAGACAAGCTGTCCCGATCAAGAAGAAAGAAGGAGTCTCTGTCAATTTGCTCAGCTGTAAAATATGATAGAGATATACACTATTATAGTTACAGACAGCTGTATCTACATTTAAAGCTATTTTAATAGCATTTACAATATTAAATTTATTTCAGGAACAAGTGATGTGTGGCAGCACGTACAACCATAGCACCTGTTGGTCCCAGTAAGGTAAACCAAAAATCTAATTACAATTTCTACATATTTCATAAACTTAATAATATCATATTTTAGTAAACAGTGTGCCATACAAAGCAGGCAATTTAATCATCAAAGTTATATCATAATATATAAAATCATATATCAGTGACTAAACTTCTTCAATAAGTAAATGGATAACAACATGATGTCTAATGGCTATTGTCAGACGAACATCAGATCGTGTCATTACTTTTAATGTAAAAATTTGCAAAATGGTGGGAAGATAATGTATAAGTGCATGCCAGTTTAGCTTACAGAATTGATCCACACATTACTTTTAAACTGTGCTTATTTTAAACGTCATTGATTAGTTTAAAGCAGTGTAACAATAGTTTACATACCTTCAAACGTGGGGATTAACTCAGGGAAGTTCCATTCAAGTAGTTTTTTTTTTACATACTCATCCATCTTTCAAAAAACAAAACACAAAACCTTGGGTCACATATGGTTTTGTATATGGTTTTATACAATCTTATATTGTGTACACAAAAGATGACAAAGGAGGCGACATATGGTAAACATAATAACATCTCACCTGGTCCTAAACAACTACTGCCTGACCAGAGATGTAAAAAGTACCAGACAGCCATACTTGAGTAAAAGTACAGATAGTCTACCAGAAAAACTACCTGAGTAGAAGTAGAAGTCTTCTTTAAGCACAATACTCAAATAAAAGTATTCAGTATTTTGTGTATAGTATAGATCTTTTTAAAAAAAAAAAAATACTTAAGTACATTAGTGATGTAGTTCTACTTGGTTACTTCATATCTCTGTGCCTGGCAAATATAATGACCATTTTTAGTAACTGGTTTCTGTAGACTCCATAAAGTTAAATTTCTGCAGCAATTAAAACTACTACAGTAATTATTGTCATAACCAGACAGAGGGTTTCGAGTGCTGTTCCCCTTATTGCCACATCCTGCAAATAAAAAAATATCTGGGTGGCGTTCTTACGTATGTCCAGATGAGCAATATCTGAAGACTGTATGCGCTGGATAACAAAGCGCATAAAAAACGACCCCTTCGCAATTTGTAAACAATGTGACGTATATCGGTGGGCTGGGCTCAGCTGGAGGCAAAACATTTTAGCAGCCCTAGCTTGTAAACGCCGGTGTCGTGCCAAGGCGCTTATCCCCGTCAGAATTTGTATCCCCTGACGCGGGAGCGCGCACAGTCGTTCAATAGCGTATGAGCGCCTTTCAGAGATGGATTACACCACGTAAATTGACAAAACAATATACAAGTTGCTGTTTTTGGTCGCTGAGATTATGCTAGTTTTGTTGTTGTTGTTGTTTTGAGCTCAAGTTGGCCGTAATTTGGCTATTTCTCTGTCCAATTTATTAGAGATCTGGTGGCGGCCAAAAATTTGGTTCACCTACGTAACGACAACGGGAAAACAACCACTGTATTCCCCCAATCATTTCCTTTCAAAATCACGGTTTTCATAACTATAACAATATCTTTATGTCGCTGAAGCTACATACCTATATATCAGTTCTACCCCTGCCTATATGACATATGGTAAATATAATCAGCACGTGATTTTGTCTGTTTGCTCTGTGGATCATTCCTGATATCTGCAGTAAATAAGATCAATATGTGTCTTCAAATAAAGACGTTAGACATGGGGTACAGATTTTCACAGACAGCATGCTTCAGCCTGTGAGAATCTGTACCCCCTGCCTATATGACATGTGGTAAATATAATCAGCACAAGATTTTGTCTATTTGCTCTGTGGATCATTCCTGACATCTGCAGTAAACAATCTAATCATCATTTAAGTTGGTCTATGTACACTTTAATGTCAGCACAAATACACTGTTTTTCATGCAAAATCTCCATTCACAACCTATAACAATGTCTTTTCAAGGCTGTTTTTTTTATTTAGAAACGCAAGTGGGACAGTGAAAAGCCTCGTCCACTGGTGGGTTTCCCACACACTCCTGGTGGAACCATCGGAGACAATCATCACACTGTATCTATAAAAAAAAAAGAATCTTGGTTAACAGAATCTCCTCAGCTGGAGACTTGACATTTCTTAATTCCTGCAGTTATCTTTGTCACTCTTTAACTATAAATTAAAATAGTAAATTTCCCAAATATCACCATCAACATTTAAAAAAAACTACCAAATATATACAAAATATATTTTCTATGACAATTTTATTCAAATGCTGTGCAGACAAGTTACCCAGTCCACATTTGTCTCGTGTTCCTCTTCCCCACAGTGATGGCAAACATCGGTGAGGTCATCTGATAAAAAAATCAAGAGTGGAATCTTTCATCGCATTTTGAACTGTTATTTGGCTGTCAGAAGACCTTGATAGAACGTTACTCACCAGTCTGTTGAAGGAGTGTAAGTGCAATTGTGAATCTGAGACTGTTCACAGCTTGTGTGTTTGTATCAAATTCAATGCTCTCCCCTTTCAGAATCTTCTCAGCAAACTGATATTTAATGAAACAAAAGCAATAAAATACATACAATTTTTATGTTATGTAGAAAGAAGATATTGTGCAATTTATAATTTTATCATAATCAACATTTATTTGAGCTTGTCATTGAACTGGGATTTTTGAAAAATTATACATACTGTCAAAGCAAACACTCCACATGAGGTCCCATCGACTTGTTTGGGATGTGGAACAGTGTCACAAGACCACCTGGACACACTGATCCCTTTCGCTCTCATGAAACCCCTACGAAAAAGAAATTGTCACTGAAAGTTTCATACTTTTGCATTTTAAATGGTAAAATGACTCTGGTTTAGTGATGAAAACTGCTGTGGAGTCTTCATAAAAAGACTTGTCATTAAGTGTAATCCTGAGAAAATTTTTGACATTTTTCAACTTGCTTGGGAGTTACAAGTTTGGCTTCTGGATCAAATGGAAAAGATTATATAGTTACAGCAGTCCTTACTGCCATCTTTCTGAGTGATAGCATGACTTGGGCAAGAAGAGTTGGGTATGAGGAGCCCCTTGCATCATGCCAAGTGAACTGCACAATTCTTTGGATCAAAAAGTGAAACTTAGAAATCCTATTAGCTCATTTAATCCACATGCATCCATATGCTTCAATCCAATAGGCACAGATAGAACTCATAATTACTTAAACGACTGGAAATATGTTAAAAACTTGTTTGCTCCCTTTCTAAAGCAACACATATGGTGCCCTCAATTAACTCTAGAGGGATACCTATGGACTAATTAAAAACTGCATAAATATTTTAATAGATCATGATATATAATTTTTACCTTGTTATCTCCAAGCACTTCTTGATGTCAGTTTTAGATTCTCCCAATGGATCCAGGAAAAGAGATTTTTTTTCTCTAGGATAAATCACCTGTAGTTTCATGGAATTAAAGGGAAAAACCCAATACTTGGATTATTGATATGTATAAAGCCTTAATTTCCAGGCTGTAAGGCAACACTTTGCAGAAAATCTAAATCCTTCAGCCCAAAGAATGATGCAGTAAATTTATGAATTGGTTTAGATCAACAAGTTTCTTTTTTAGCTTCATGCACAAAATCTTATTGTGGAAACCGCAGGTCAAAACATGTATATGATACAGGCTTCAAATTAAAGGCAACTGATATGGCTGTTAAAGAAGGATATAGAACTTCTGAATGCAGGTGCAAGGTTGGCTTATATTCAAGTGTTCAATAGCCTGGAAAGTACAAAAATCCACCTCCACAATTACACAATTATTAGACATTTGAAATTTTATTTACCACCAATGTCCAGTGGTGATGCTCATTGACAATCCCCATAATCACTTCATACTCCATGGGTTGGATCTACACCAAACACACACATTTGAATAAAGTTGAGTTCCTCATAATATCAGAACAAGTGTGATAAGAAAAATCCTAGACATGAATTTAAAAGGGTAGGAAAAAAGGACTTGGACACAAAATTTTGTCACAACATATGAGATTTATAAAGCCTTTGTTTTGAAAAGGTATGTGAGTTGCATAGATTTGGCACTACATATTTCAAGTTTATAGTGACAGCACATACCTTAAGTCTTGGTGTTTTTCCAGTCCACATTGAGCTCATGGCATAGGAATCGATGGATGCAGCCTTTTCCTTGTTCTGGTGGTTGTAGCTGCGCACCAGAATGGCCAAAAAGGCATTAATAGACTGTGGAGAAATAGTAAAAAGTTATTTTGCAGAAGATAAAGAAAAATAAAAATTAATTTACAGGTGACTTTTGGGATAGTTAAATCATAATCAATATAATACCTCACTTTCCAGCTCCACGTGGGGCCCTGTCTGTTTGATGTCCCAGTAGAAGAGCTTATAGGCCCCCACTTTTGAAAGGAGTACATGGGCAGTCTGTCCAGCCCAAGCATCTTTAACATCTGCAAAATATATATTCAAGTTTTTTTTTGGAGAAAATATAACTTAAAGGGCAAGTTGACATTAACAATAAAATAATGCCCCGTTGCTGTATATACTTTCGAAACTAAAATGGAGTCATGCTTTGAAGTCATTGTGTGTGCAATATGATAGGCTACATCTACTTTGTGATTGAAATCCAAGATAGTTTTCGTGGACAATAAAAAGTGTTGGTGAAGGTTTCAAAATGCAAATCTAGTTTCTTTTAATGAACAGAAAACATTTCTTCTTCTGCAGTCCCTGACAGCAAATTTAAAACTAAGCTACAGTGGGAAAGTATGAGGGGTCAATGTCTGTTTTTATTATAATTGAATGGTAACAATTAATAACATAAAACAGCTCTCACATTTCTCAGCTACAGCTTGTGGCTTAGATGCTGAGGGTGATGGTGGACATGCTGGTACTGATGCTGGAGCTCTTGGGACATCTAGCAGTTGGCTCTCAGGGTCTGGAGAGAATGTGGGCAGCTGGGATACAGGAGGTGGTGGGCTTGGTGGTGGAATAGTTGTAGTGTCCGGTGGGCTTACTGGTGGGTGGGTAACAGGCTCTGGTGGGCTTACTGGTGGGTGGGTAACAGGCTCTGATGGGCTTACTGGTGGGTGGGTTGTAGAAGCCAACGGTACTGTTTTTTTAGGAGCTCTGTTTAAACCCCTGTGTGGCACTCTGGGTACACTGTCAATGGCAGGTTTGAGCTGGTCAATGTTGATTTTTCGAATTATTGTACCCTTTGCATCCTGGAGATCAACATTCTTTCCTCCAATAGCTATTATGGTGAATGGTCACAAATAGCTGGCCTCCAACTTCCCACCTTTCCTTTGTTGGCTGCGCTTGTTTTCTCTCCACACTTTATCCCCTACTTTAAATGATGAAGTTTTGTCATCAGGCTTATTTTTGGCCTTGGTTTTTTTGTGTCCCTTCTCCAGGTTTTGACTGACGATTTCCATTATTTTTTTTTGTCTCTCCACATCTTGAGACAACTCTTCAGTGGCCACGACATCTTCAAGAGCTTTGTCAATCTTTGAGCAGAAAAAATTTGTTATCTAAAGTTGCAACATGAAGGTTATGTTTGTATGTTTATGATTTATACAGAGATAAGACCAACAGGCCAAGTGAATGATAATAAACCAACCGGGAAGACTTCTGGGACTTCTGTAGGGTAACGGGCCTCTCTCCCAAACATAAGAAAATATGGGGAGTACTTTGTGGTTACTTGCTTCTTTGTCCGAAGCCCGAACATCACAGCATCAAGGAGGCTGTCCCATATTTCTGGGTTGTCCCCAACCACTTTACTGAGGGCTCTGACAACAAGGAGATTTAGAATTTGTAATACTGAATGTAAAAAAGCCTTATTTTTCTGTTATAGTTATTTTCTTGTCTTTGGCAAAAAGATAAAATCAAATCAAAATTTATTTATAAAGCGCTTTTCATGCGAAGGCAACACAAAGTGCTTTACATAGTATAAATGAATGCATATTAAAATAAAAAAAGAAAAACACTGAACAAAAACAACAAGCCATTCACACATGCAGTTATTTGACACATTAAACACCCCCACTTACACACACACACACCCTCCTAATTTTTGTCTCTGGCTACCTCTCTAAGATACCTACAAATTGTTTAAAAAGTCAATATATTTGTGTGTAGAGGAACTCACCTCTGAATTGTGCCATTCATCCTCTCCACTAAACCATTTGTTTGTGGATGGTAGGGAGAACAGAGGCTTCTTTTTATATTCAGCAGCTGACATACTTCATTGTTGATCTGAAGTTTGAATATTTTAAGAAAAACTGTCAACATAGGCACAATAACATTCCAAAATATATCATGTGTGTGTATAATATATATATATATATATATATATATATATATATATATATATACATATTACTTACTGAATTAACAAATTCTCTCCCCTGATCTGTCAGGATTCTCTTTGGTGCTTCAAACTGATGCACAAACTTTATTATGCATTCAGTCACTTCACTGGCAGACATTGTTTTCAGTGGGTATGCCTGGGTCCATTTGGTAAAGTAGTCTACCATTACACAAATATACTGATTCCCTTTTTTGGTTTCTGTCAGCTTTCCAATGAGGTCCATCCCTACCAGTTCAAATGGCTGAGAAACCTTAAACAACAGCATATTTATCACATTAAAACTGTGTTTTTCTCACACAGCTTAATTCATACTGCCATGTTACAAAAGCAGGAATAATTGTAATAACAAGAAAATTCCAAAATCCTGCATTATAAAAGTGAACTGTGACTAATCTTTATTGGGGTGTATTCAGGAGGCTTTTTAATAACTTGGGCACTTGCCTGGCAAGCTTGGCACTGCGAAACCTGATAGCATGTTGCATAAAATGGGGAAATAATAAATCAACAGACAATGTTTTTACTGGGTCAAGGTTTCTACTTATCTTAATTTTTCCTGGTAACAGTGATGAAGTAAATAGTTCCTTTAATTTCAAAGCAGATGAAGCATACCCATTTTTGAATATCTACAGACATGCCAGGCCAGTAGAACCTCCTGGATATGGCTTCTCTCGTTTTGTTTTGGCCACAGTGGGCCCCTGTAGGGCTTCCATGAAAATCGGTGAAGATGGAGTTGGCCTCTTCTGCACCACGGACCACTTTCACCTTGAGGGCTTTGTCGGTGCTTTTGTTGCGCACATAAAACAGATCTTCTCCTAAATTGAGGCGATTGACACCACAAAAGAGCTTAAACAATGTAGAAATTTGTATTCATTGCAAATATTTTTATAACATTTTTCATGGAACCTGCTCAAAATGCACTATATGATAAAGCAAAACCACCAAGTCCTTAAAAAATACAATACTAACATTAATCTTGTCTTTGCTTGTTATACTTCTTGCTAAATCCTTGGGCAATAATTTTTTTATAGATCACTTAATCCAACTTTTTAAAATACTTAAGATTTTTTAAAATGCTTGGAGTTGAGAGTATGGTTTAGAACAGGATTAGTTCTGCACAATAAGCAACTGTAGTTTACAGCTGTTGATTCCAACTTTCATTGTGAAGAGACAGACTAGAGAAAAAAGGGTTGAGTAGCTTAATCCACAAAATCTAATCAAGGATACCAGATAAATAGTAGAAACTTTTAACAACAAACTATATCTAATCTCTTTGGAGAAATAAAAAAATAAGGCCCACATTATTCTCAACTAAACTGTGACATGTAAATTGACCTCAACAGGGTCAGGCTCAAATCGTGGCAGCGGTCGACACTTGCAGCAGCGGCCACAGGCTGACAAGGTGCTATTGCAGTCTCCACACGCTGCCATAACACGCTAGCTGTTGCCACATCAAAGACAACTGTTTATTGTGGAAAATGTGTTGATCAAAACAAATAAAATGAAGAATACTTTATCATACACATTCATGTGTGACTGAATTTACATTTTCTCTCTTACATCAGCTGATGGACCACCAGTGGCCCAATGCTTTTTAGCACTTCAAATTGAAGCACAAATTTAACAATGCAATCAGGAGTAAATAAAAATTAAAACAATTCAAACAACTCAAAGTACCCACTGGGACATTTAAAAATGAAAACTTAATTGTGCGCAGCCTAATTAAAGGTATACGCTAGTAATTATCCTAATGATTAGCCAACTATTGGAAGTGGCAGTCATGTAAAATTTATGACATTATTTTTAATTTAATTTGATTATCACCAGTTTCGGCAAACAGTAGTATGTTGGCACAGATAGGCCTACAGTTTGTGCTCACTCATTTAACGCTCCTGGATTTTAAAGCTTGAAATGGCTCATTGCCCATCTTACCTTCAATGTCATAAAGCCCTGCTTTTCTTCGGAGAAGTAATTTCTCCCTTTTGTCGAAGAAAGAGGGATACTCTCTTTTAAGCTTATATGCAATTATTCTTGCATATTCGGTCTCCTACATTTTTCAGCAATACCTTGCGGCTTGATCAACTAAAACTCTGCCTGTTACTTCGTAAAAATATTTAAGCGGCTATTATAACTAATTTGCATAATTGATTGGAACCTCGCGGCTTGAACCAAAAGTGAGCAAAAGTTCAATTTCAGCCGTTTACTGCAATGCTATATTTTAGCATAAAATCAAACATTAGGCTCCAGCGTTTGCCAAAGTAAAAAAATGACATTTTGAAAAATTTAACAAAGCATAGGTGAAAGCTAAGAAGGTGTAGGACTAAGAGTATGATGGTTCACAATCTCCTCACCCCCATCCTAGGTAAATTTGGTATATAACTGCTGTAATAATTTGTCTGTAAACTAAATCCTTAAAAATATATTTGATATGTCATATTGGCAGGGGACAGGTACCTGTGATAATCTGCACCCCATGTCTAACGTCTTTATTTGAAGACACATATTGATCTTATTTACTGCAGATATCAGGAATGATCCACAGAGCAAATAGACAAAATCACGTGCTGATTATATTTACCATATGTCATATAGGCAGGGGTAGAACTGATATATAGGTATGTAGCTTCAGCGACATAAAGATATTGTTATAGTTATGAAAACCGTGATTTTGAAAGGAAATGATTGGGGGAATACAGTGGTTGTTTTCCCGTTGTCGTTACGTAGGTGAACCGAATTTTTGGCCGCCACCAGATCTCTAATAAATTGGACAGAGAAATAGCCAAATTACGGCCAACTTGGGTTGGGTTATTATTTTTAACCCAGTTTTGGGTTAGATTAACCCAATCACTGACCCAGCAGCCTTAACCCAGCAAATGGGTTAGTAAAATAACCCAGCATTTTTTAGGGAAACAAAATCAGCAGTCCTGTGTTTCTTATAAGAAACACAGGACTGCTGATTTTGTTTCTTCCATTTTTTTGACCAGTTTGGCCGCTATCTTACACCATCCACCAGCACCACGTTGCACCACAGACTGTCCAGGAGTTGGCGGATGCTTTAGTCCAGATCTGGGAGGAGATCCCTCAGGAGACCATCCGCCACCTCATCAGGAGCATGCCCAGGCGTTGTAGAGAGGTCCTACAGGCATGTGGAGGCCACACACACTACTGAGCCTCATTTTTGCTTGTTTTAAGGACATGACATCAAAGTTGGATCAGCCTGTAGTGTTTTTCCACTTTAATTTGGAGTGTGTCTCCAAATCCAGACCTCCATGGGTTAATAAATTTGATTTCCATTGATAATTTTTGTGTGATTTTGTTGTCAGCACATTCAACTATGTAAAGAACAAAGAGTTTAATAAGAAGATTTCATTCATTCAGATCGAGGATGTTATTTTACTGTTCCCTTTATTTTTTTGAACAGTGTATAATGAGGTCAATCTTTACTTTTAGGTGTTTGACAAACAAGTCAAACAGATTTGAAAATATGATTCACTGTCCATTTACAGCAAAATCTGTGAGAACGACATGAATATCCTCAGGTAAGTAAGTAATTTGTAAGGTACTGATATTACCATCATAATGCTCTTTGTCTTGTGTAGAAGCGCATTCAGATCCTCAGGTTGACTTCAAGGTTGGACAGAGAAATATCCTCCACAGTGAAAGTGTGGAGTGAGTTGTCTTTTTCTTGAGCTAGAAGACTTTGTGCTAATTGAATGTGTGGTTGATTGGTCCATCAAAGTTAAACAGCTTTGTACTTATTAGGCAACTGAGAATAAAGTCCATAATACTGAAGTCAGTGTTGAGGCTGTAAGTGTCAGTCAGTGCAGGGCTCTTCGGCTTCACCCTGCCACCCAAAAGCTGAACAATGAGAATGCTGAGGTTAGAGCTATCAGTCTCTTTATATTTCATTAACTGTACCAGTAAAATAGTAATGCTGTACGTTTACATCCAAAATGTTTATATATAGGACTCCCCACCTATTGCAGAAGAACTGTTAACAATGGAAAAAAAAGAAATCAAACTACAGGAAACTGACCCCAAAAATACAGATTCCGGCTACCACTGTCTGGAATGGAAAATCAATGATATAATCACTTGTTTATTTCACCGAGCTAGTGGGAAAACCAGGTAAAAACAAGATAAATAGAGGCTCAGCTATTTTTTATTTACATAGAACTTCATGTAAAAATAAAGCAAACTAAGGTCAATGGGTAACTGAACTGCATTTAAAGTGAACAAACTTTACAGTCTAATGTATTGTTAAAAAATTATGTTGTCCTGCATCTTATTTTCCAGTGTTTTCCATGATCATATAAAGACGTACCAGTGGGTTCAGTGCTCAGCATGCCAAAACTGGCTGCATTTTGAATGTGCTGGTGTGGCAGGTGACTGGACCACCAAGGACTTTTTTGTGGATGCAACGTGGTCTTTGATGTGTAAGAAATATTGGTTACATGCCATATGGAAAGAACTAAAATTCTGTTTAATGTTTCTGATTCTCGGCTACGACCTGTTTTGGAGCCGATCATCGGGACAAATCTGCTCATAACACACCTCAGACCAAATGGTAATTGTACAGGAACATCTTATAAGCCTCACAATAATGAGGCATTGCCGTCCTTGGTCAGAAGGAGGCAAAATCAGGACAAAAACAGCCCGATAATCTTTATGTGTGTACCAAGCTTAAACAGCCTACAATGACACACGCAAAACATCAAACATTTTAGTGTGTAAAGCACGAGTGTTAAAATAAAGGAACTAATAACAAAAACAACTAACAGGCTAAGTGTTTTCTTTAAATAGAAGGTTTGTTATGAATTCACTACAGGTTACATTTTTTAAACTTTAGCTGGGTCAAATACAACCACACAGAACAAACTATCAGAACACCCCAAAACAATGTATTATGACCTCAGTTGTACGTATACAAGGACCACTTGTAGGTACAGTATCTGTGGCAGCAGCTGTAAACAAAGGCAGACCTGGTGCCAGGCAGCAGCAACTGGCTGGCAAACTGTGATGGGCTGTGGGAATAAAACGTTTATTTTACTGAGTGTAGAACAGAAGAGATTTGAGTAGCTAGAACTACAGCATAGTTTATATGACTGGGAGCAACAAAACCCAAAACAAAAGAAAAAAATGTGAGGATTAATTAAAGGTTAAGTAATTAGTTATTACACTAGTATTACTTGGAGGATTAAAGTACTCTTTATTCTTCTTTTTATTCTTATTAACACCAGCTTCCACAAACAAAACCAGCTGTATGCTGGCTGTGCCAGCTCGTGAAAACAGTGGAAAACATTACATTATTATAATGACATTTAAAAGTACTGTTTGAGTAATATTTGAAATTGGTTAGTGCTAGAAGATGAAATGTTTTTAGAAGTGAATTATATACATCCCTGTTGATAAAGGTAAAGTGAAATTTTTAGCAAAAGCAGGTGTAGCCATATAATAACTTTAATCTTTGCTAAAGTCTAAATTCAAATATAGTTTAAAAAGGGTCTTAGGTACAATTATGTTCCTACAAAATACTAACGTTGTTAACTGTAAATGAATGAATAAATAAAGTAATCTATGTTTAACAATAACAAATTTCTATACATTGCTTTCACGTTTGTCCTGTAATTAAACGTGCGTGCTGCTTGTTTCTGAAACATTTGAATTTCATTTATTAATACAGATGAAGCGCTGGACCAGACTGCTGGGCAACAGTTTAGGTCGATAAAGTTAGGTCATCAGCATAAATTACTGTTTTAGTATTTGTCAAAATAAATGATTAATCATTTATATATATGCTTTATAACAAAGGACCGAGACAGAAACGCTTCATGGCCATGATATCGCAATAACAGCCAATAAAAAAGACTGTTTTCTGTTTCCTGTTGGATAAATAACTTTAGAACCACTGTAAAGCAGATTTTCAACGCCATAACATTTACGTTTACTTAGCAGAAAAATCTAACATAACTCCAACTAATGTCTTTGCATGTGTTTCACTCAACCAGCCATCTGAGTCAGACCGTGGCCATAGAGAGACCTTTCCTACACGCGTGTCGACAATCAGTATGTAAGAAAAATTAATCTCAGTTTGTTTATACACAATATTTTCCATAATCTTGCTTAATTTTGTCCTTCAGCAGAGGAATAATTTTGGCCGTTTTCCACTACTGGAGCAGGTTCTTCATTTTGTTCTGAGTACAAATCAGAAAACAGATAAAGGTTAGTTATTCAGTTTTTATGTGGGCGTAGGAAACAAAAAGAAGAGAGAAAAAGAAAAAAACAAGTTTTTGTAGGTAAAAGGGAACTTCCTGGCTCTCTGACACACTCATCTCTTAATTAAAGACCAGAACAGTATCCGTCAGATTTCTGTACAGTCTGAACATGAGCTTCCTCAGAGCTGAAGTTCAGACCACAGTACGTTTCTTTATTTCTGTATTCAGGTTATGTTCCCCAACTCTCATTTATCTTCATCTCCAAGACATGTCTTCACATGTATGTAACATCATAAATCACATCTGATGATGTTTTGTCTCTGCTAACAGGTGCTGGGAGTTAACTAGAAGTTAAAGGCAGATAAGTCTTGTTACTTAATCTGTACCAGTAATTTAATTATAATTATTTAAAATATCTGGAAAAAGAAGCAGAGAGACCTGGTTTGGTTTACACTCGGGTTACATACTTTTTCAGCAGCTCAATACAGACAACATTTGTTTAGTATTCATTTAATCTTACTTTTAGACTCATTATCATTTTCTGTCACTATAAACACTTATTTTCTCTTTTAAACCGTTTAGATCAGATAACTTGTTCAGGAAAATATTGGCTTGGTTTAAATAAATACAGGGTTGTTTTTTAATGCCTAGACACATTTTATTTCCCATGGTGAGAAAATACCCAACCTGCTACTGGGTTTTGTTGGAGTTGATCATTTCTAAAGATTCCCTTTCTTCTGAAAGGTCAAACATTTTGATTCCTCAGTGTTTGTTTTGACAGGGTGACGTCCTGCACTGTGACCCAGCCTTCCTGCTTTCTGCAGCTAAAACGTGTCTTTAGAGAGCCGCCCATGTCTGTGGTCACTACTCAGAAACCTGCTCCACGTTTGTTTAATGACAGAAAAGACTGTGTCAGTGCTGAAGAACCACTATTGTCGTATTTCATGTATCTGACATTTTTTTAATACAATGTATTTATAAGCCTGCCTCTGAGAAGTAAAAGATTCTGCTTTTAATCTTTATACTTTGTATTTATATAAACATTAATGTGACATGAAAAATAAAGACTGCTTTTTATTCGATTATGTATGATTGGGGTAACGAATGAATTAATTAAATGAAAATAAATAAAAAAAAACATTATCAGGGGTCATATAGTAATAAAGGAAATGATTGTGTTCCTCTTTCTAACACGCTCACACTGCTGTGATAACTGTGATCACAGTAGAGAAACATAAGAAATAAAATCTGGATCATAAGGTGGAAATATTTTCTGAAAGGTAAAAAAGGTCCATTGAAAGGTAAACTGGCTGTTTTGGGGTGCAGTATGTGGTAGTTGGGGGATCAGTTCTGGTTTACTGTCTGGTGGTGGTGGTAGACTGGATCCTTGTCAGGCTGCTGATACTGGGGCTGGAGTCTGTCTCTGGGTTATCTGTGTCCTTCCTCTTAACAAAAAAGTTAAAAATATCTCCCTTCCTATACAAAATTAGAGTGATTACAGGTTATATTTCTCTAGATTTTTTATACATTAAAATCAACTAGCAGGCTTGCTAGCCTCCTGTTTAAACTGGACCATGATACTCTAGCTAGACCTGGATACTGAGGGGCTCTGAGCATCTTCAAAGTTTATTTTCAGCTCCAATGTGAAAATCTTGTTTAACTGGGTTGACATGTTGTCCCTTTCTTCCACTTTCTAAAGATTTTCTTACAGTCATGTGTGTTCTCATAGCCTGTGTATGAGGCCCATAAATAGGAAAATCCTGTCACCTCTCACGTGCTCGCTCCACCTTTTAGCGAATGTGTGCTCAAATGGGTGATTCTGAGATATTTCTCTTTGTGACCTCACAAAGGGAAATAACTACTATCCCCTGTAGTGGATGCTGTCATTGACCCGACCCTTGGCTAGCTGAGCCTGCTCTCTAAAATCACAGAGTGGGTGGATGCCTGTCCAGAGTGCAGAGTTAGAGAATTTATATCCAGAAATGTGGATAATGAAGCAGTGAAGTAGCATGGATGGAAGTTATTGTGCATATTGTGAATATTTCTCTCTCCTCACCATCTAGAAGCTGTGAGATTCTCATCCTGCTTTCTGTCTGTTCACCTGATGCTGATATTCATCACATATTGTTCCTTCTGTGTTTAGAAGGAAGCAGCTTCACAGCTTTAAATCCATCCTGCTGACTTTTTACCTTTTAGTTAGTAAATCCTGAACATTTCATCCTTCTTTCTCATAAATATGTGATTTTATATATGAAGAAATATTTTATCTGAAAATTGCTGCTAAACCTGTTTATGTGTTTAGTGCAGGGGTCTGCAACCTTTCCAATCCAAAGAGCCATTTTTCCCTCAGCCAGCTAAATAAAACTCCTTTAGAGCCGCAAATGTTACAAGACCTTTGGAAAAAAAGACAACTTATCATTTTTGCTAAATATCTACTATAGGAAATTTTTTGTCATGTTTAAAGGTTTTAAAAAAACATACAAATTTAGCAAAATGAGGATATACAGTCTTTTTCCTGTGGGATGCAGATGATTGTGCAAAATAATGTTAAAAAAAACTGCATAGTTTTCAACCTAATAACAAGAAAAAAAGATTATATATCGTAATGTTTGAATTTAAACAAAATGACTTACAAAAACTATAAAAAAAAAACTTAAAAAAAAAAAGTTTTGCACTGCCTCTAGCCCGACATGACAGCACCTGGTCCAACTGGACTCCCAGCAGTCTGACTACCACTTAATGATGACGTCCATCTTGTTTGAATTCATGCTTGTGTTGTTCTTCCTCTCAAATGTAAGTCGCTTTGGATAAAAGTGTCTGCTAAATGACTGTAGAATAGAATTACTGATACTTTTAGTGTCATTATGTTGTAGAAATTTAATGCAATTATTCCATGAAAAAAACTGAAAACTTGCTAAGACCTGAAGTTGTTATAATATCTGTATTTAAAAACATTAGTTAGTTCATTAGCATGTTTAGTCATGTGTTAAGAGCCATTGTGGAAGATCCAGAGACCCAGTAGGTCTTCTTTTAAAGGAAAAGTGCATAATAATGCAATTAATTGTGCTTTCATGCCATTAATCGCGATTAAAGGTTTTAATTGTTACCCAGCCCTAATATACAGTATATATATATATATATATATATACATATATATATTTCATTTGAACCTTTTATTTTGAATGCATTTTATTACTAAGCTTGTCAGTAACTCAGAGCGTACTACACATATAACTCATCTGTCTATCATAGTTCTCTTGGAAGCCCATCAGTTCTTACGACACCACCTTGTAAGGAGTAACAGCACAAGAACTTACACAACACAACAGCACCCCTGTGGTGAGCCTGTAGAGGAGCACATTTGCTGAGTAAATACCTGTTTACTTTGACCCTCTATTTCTTGTTTCTTAAAACGTTTACGATCCAGCACCTTAAATTACTGCTCACATTGAAATGTTCTAAAAGCCTCTGGGTTCAAATATGAGGTTGAATTGTATTAAAAGCTGAAGAAAAGTTGATGAATTAAAGCCGAGCATGACACCCACTCCCCTCAAGTCTTAAAAAATCTCATTAAGCAGAGTGAGTGTGGTATTGTCCGCTCCTCAGCTGGGTCTATAAGTGAACTGCAGTTTTTTCAGTTTCTCAAAGATTTTCCTTACGGTTGAGGTCAAAGCTGCCGGTCTAATGTCACACAGAGTGTGTGGAGAGTTAAGATTCAGGGATTGGGACTGCAGCAGCATCTTTCCATTTACTGGGGACATGCTATAAATGTAACTTCTGTTAACCTTTGTGCAGGAGAAAGCCTTTTTACCATCTTGTTCCACAGAGAAGTGCTGATTATTACACAACTCAAAACTCACTTCCTTTATCTCTTTGCAAAAATCAAACAATGTTAAAAAAAATTAAAAGCAGTAGAAAAATCAGTCTCTGAGTTGAAGTCAGTCAGACTCAGACTTGAGCTGTTTTTTCCTGGAGGCCAGCAACAAATTGGAGAATTGGTCTTGTTTGTGTTTGATTTTTAGACGTCATTGGCCGCGTGTCCATCATCTGACAGCTTTTAATTGAGAGACCAAGCTGCTCTCAGTTCTGAGTCTCTCTGCCATGAAAACAGATTTTACAAATATATCCGACCTTATTTCAGTCCCACAGTGCTATAAAGAAACCGCCAATTAACAGAAGTGTAAATCCCCGCAGAAAGAAGTCTGTGGCCTCCCAATGTCTCTCTTCACCCAGAACACTATTTCAAGAAGGAATCCCATCCGGGGTTTAGAGGTTATCCATAGCTCACATTCCCAACCAGAGGCACTCCAGTCTTCTGTCTTTATTTTGAGAACACCGGGTCCCCGGTTTGAGAACTTTCCCACCATGGCACTCTAACTCCTGTCTCAGGGCAGAGCTTCCTGTTATGTCATATTGTCTCATTAATATTAAAAATCTGCCCTTTACAGGCTGCAAATAATAACTGAATGTAAAAACATTCCTGCTTTATTACAGTGTAATGAGTTTAACAAAATTCATCATAACATTCAATAACAGCTCTGAAGTCCTCTTAGACATGATGGAAATAATAGATTAGTGAGAATATTTAAAGGTTCCACTAAAGGTGAGCAAACAACAGCTTACAGCAGATTAACATTAATACAGAAGAGCATCTGAAATTATAAATAATGTTCACATTACATCGTTCCAGTCCGGATCCAGTACATATCACAGAATCTGTTTCCAGACATATTATTCCATCCATCCATCATCCATCCATCATCCATCATCCATTCATCCATCCATCCATCATCCATCATCCATCCATCCATCCATCCATCATCCATCCATCCATCCATCATTCACCATCCATCCACCCATCCATCATCCATCCATCATCCATCCATCATCCATCATCCATCCATCATCCATCATCCATCCATCATCCATCCATCATCCATCCATCATCCATCATCCATCCATCATCCATCATCCATCCATCATCCATCATCCATCATCCATTCATCC
Source organism: Melanotaenia boesemani (assembly GCF_017639745.1). Lineage (NCBI taxonomy): Eukaryota > Metazoa > Chordata > Actinopteri > Atheriniformes > Melanotaeniidae > Melanotaenia > Melanotaenia boesemani. Next base: position 2,366,867 of record NC_055691.1, on the reverse strand, counting down.
ATCCATCCATCCATCCATCCATCATCCATTCATCCATCCATCATCCATCATCCATCCATCCATCCATCCATCATCCATCCATCCATCCATCATCCATCATCCATCCATCCATCCATCCATCCATCCATCATCCATCCATCCATCCATCATTCACCATCCATCCACCCATCCATCATCCATCCATCATCCATCATCCATCCATCATCCATCATCCATCCATCATCCATCCATCATCCATCATCCATCCATCATCCATCATCATCCATCATCCATCATCCATTCATCCATCCATCCATCCATCCATCATCCATTCATCCATCCATCATCCATCCATCCATCCATCCATCCATCCATCCATCCATCCATCCATCCATCCATCATCCATCCATCCATCCATCCATCCATCCATCATCCATCATCCATCCATCCATCCATCCATCATCCATTCATCCATCCATCATCCATCCATCCATCCATCATCCATTCATCCATCCATCATCCATCATCCATCCATCCATCATCCATCCATCATCCATCATCCATTCATCCATCCATCCATCATCCATTCATCCATCCATCATCCATCCATCCATCCATCATCCATTCATCCATCCATCATCCATCATCCATCCATCCATCATCCATCCATCATCCATCATCCATCCATCCATCATCCATCCATCCATCCATCCATCATCCATCATCCATCCATCATCCATCATCCATCATCCATCCATCCATCCATCATCCATCCATCCATCCATCCATCATCCATCATCCATCCATCCATCCATTCATCCATCCATCATTCATCCATCCATCCATCCATCCATCATCATCCATCATCCATCATCCATCCATCCATCCATCATCCATCATCCATCCATCATCCATCATCCATCATCCATCATCCATCCATCATCCATCATCCATCCATCCATCCATCCATCCATCCATTCATCCATCCATCATTCATCCATCCATCCATCCATCCATCCATCATCCATCCATCCATCCATCATCCATCATCCATCATCCATCCATCCATCCATCCATCATCCATCCATCCATCCATCCATCCATCCATCCATCCATCATCCATCATCCATCATCCATCCATCCATCCATCCATCCATCCATCCATTCATCCATCCATCATCCATCCATCCATCCATCATCCATCCATCCATCCATCATCCATCATCCATCCATCCATCCACCCATCCATCCATTTTCTGCCACTTATCCGGAGTCGGGTCGTGGGGGCAGCTGTCTAAGCAGGAAAACCCAGACTTCCCTCTCCTCGGCCACATTCACCAGCTCATCTGGAGGGATCCCGAGGCGTTCTCAGGCCAGCCGAGAGATGTAGTCCATCCAGCGTGTCCTGGGTCTTCCCCGGGTTCTCCTCCCAGTGGGATGTGACCAGAACACCACACCAGGAGGCGTCCAGGAGGCACCCTGACCAGATGCCCGAGCCACCTCATCTGGCTGCATATTGTTCCTTCATTTAATTATCTATAATACTGTTTTATAAATATTGTAATTAAGCAGTGAGAAAGTAATGTACCTCGACAGCCGTTATTTATCGTCAGGCAACACATGCTAACTCTACCTATTCACATCAAGCTGTCCTATAACCCTAATCCAGGGCAAAGTAACTTTAGATCTGTGCTACAACCAGGTGGAGGGAACGCTACTTGATTAGATTTCTCTTATAGATTAATGCTCAACTTATTCTTGACTTATTTATTTAGCAACTTCTAGATGACTTATTAGCCATTAATTGGAAAACATGACCTTTACCAGGTAACAAAATCTCTACAGACTGCAGAAATCTTACTATTCCATTCTCTATACTATTGCTGTTGTGAAAGTGACACTGGAGCTTCTGTAGACTTAAAGTTAATTAACAATGCTTCTTGTTAATACACACTCTCCTTCGCCTTAATCAAGTCCACCAGTTCACCTGTTTGTTAACAAATACGTCTTGCTGAAGTTCAAACTGAGCATCAGAATGAAAAAGAATTGAAATTTAGAAGTGGAATCTAATTATTTAAACAGTTTGTCTTTCACTTACTGAGAATTGTGCTGTAAATGTTTATGTTTGTTGTGTTTTTCACATTTTCACAGCTTAGAATAGAAAACCACAGTTTTGGATGGTGGTAGTCACAAAAACAAACAAAATAATATGGGCAGTGCACTGGGTACATTTTCAGTTTTACTATTGTGTTCATGGATGTTTATGCCTGGATCATATTTATCTGCGTTGGTCCTGTGATGGATGGGCGATCTTTCCAGGGTGACCCTGTACCTTTTTCACATTTATTTCTGAAGAAATTCTTCATTCAAAGCAGGTTTCTACATGTCTGACTGCCTATTTTTAATGTTTTGATCAGGAGGTAAATTTAGTTTATCAAGTATCTTCATCCAACTCTGACTGTTGCAGCCAGTCACCATGGAAACTGTTCTTTGAATCAGCAAACAGCTTCTGTTGGCTCTTACAGGTCAAAGTTCACTAATGTATATATATGTATGCATATTTTTTATTTTAAAACTTTCACAGAAGAAAAAGCACACAAAAAGAAACATAAATAAATGAATAAATAACTATGTTAAATTTTTTGCACTAAATACATACATTTAAGAAAAACCCTTCACCATTATTGCAGAAACCTCAGGCCTCACATAATCGAGGTAAGGTTTCCAGATTTTCAAGAAGAGGTCCGTCGTCTGTGTCATGAGAGATGGTCCAGCGGTACTTTCTGCTGTGCAACAACAGCTGTTTTGTTGTTGATCCACTGTAGTAACATGTTGCTCCTTGCAGGACAGTAGAGTTTCTTACTTCTAGATGCTATGGCTCTGATTGAGAGTCCCCCCCCCAAAAAAAATAAAATCAAGGGTCCATTTCCTACTTCAAATACCTTCTCCATGTCCAAAGAGACATCTGGGCAATATTTTTGCAATATGTGGCATGACCAAAGACCATGAGTAGAAGTACCCACTCCCATCTCACATGGGTGAAATAAACAAATGTTCAACAAACTGCGATGTAAAGAGCAGGGGCCTCAGTTATAAATGCACTAAACAGTGCATGAATGTGGTATGCTACTCCCAACGCAAAAGTTGTGATCTATTTACAAACAAACGTGAAAACAAAAACGTGACGGAGAAATGTGCGCACCTGTATGTAAACTCTGACCCATGTAGCTACTTTGATAGAGGAAATACTGCATATCTTGTAATTTCAAATGCCACATCCCACTAAACAAGGTGATGTCTAAACGACATCTTTAAGTCATATCGGACGTCCAGTTTTGTCCCCACAACGTGCAGACTGTGACACCAGAAGACGTCTTTTTTCTGACATTTAAATAACGTCAAGTATTGACGTCCATGTGACGTCTGTATTAGGGCTCATTGTAGTCAAAATGTGCTTGTTATAATGCTTGTCATAAGGTAATTAAAATAAAAAATAGAATGACTAATGATTAAGATATATTAGTTCCCCAGTTTAAGTTATTAGGAACATGTCAGAAATCACTGTTGTACAGTCTAGTGGCCAAAGAACAAGGATTTCCTGAGCCTGAAAAAAACAGGACTAAGAAATAACAAAATAACTTTATTTATACATTAATTTCATCACCTCAGTGGCACATAACTGTAAACGCATACAAACATATAATTCCCGTTTCAAACCTGCTGCTGAGCTAAAACGATCCAGGAAAACTGGCGTTCCATCCTCTGCAAACACACGGGATCACAGTTACACACAGACTGACAAAAACAAGGAAAAATCACAATTCAGTCAACTCAATTTCAGTCTTATTTTTGTTGATTAAACAGCAGAACAAGTCGACACTGGTGGTAAACTGGTGGTCAACACTGGTTGTAAGAGAAGAAATTACACAGCCCAACTTTTTTGTGTTTGTAGGTTAACAAAAAATTGTAAAAATTAAAGGTAAACTGGGTTTTATCTCAAAACCCATTCAAACAACTATAATGGAGAAGAAAGAAACGGATTATATTTGCAGCATTTGTTCCTGAGTGATGGCTGTATATCCTCCACCTCCACTCTGTGGCGCAGCTTCAGATGCTCAGATGTGTGCATTCTTATAAAGTCTTCTGTTGCTGCATAAATAGAAAAAGCAAAATAATTAGTAATATGGAAAGTCTCAAATATGCTGCTGTGGCATTCACTAGCAATGCTGGTATAATGCAAAACCATCTCAGCAAATGTTAGATAGATAGTCGTGGTAGACATTTGGCATTTTTTCTTTGTTTTTTCAAACTTCTTTCCAGCATCACAGCAGCAAGACAAGTGGCAATCGTTTTCACACGTGTCTCAACAATGTCCACTTTTTCAGAACGCTCCCATTTGATTTACTAACACACGGGAGCACAACAGTAAACATTAACTGACCAGCTCGCTAGTAGCCTGAAAGTCTAGTTTGAATCTCAGGTGCCAACGTGTTGACCGTGAGCATCACCTCCGGGTGACTGAGAAGAACCTGCCGACTGACCAGGTCGCTTTTTTGCGTCTGCTAAATGCAGACATGTAAATGTATTTTTAGACACTGGAGGGTCGTTTTCAAGATTCATTCCAATTCAATTTCAGCACTGAAGGAAAGAGCTGTATGACAGTTGTAACCCAAGCAGGATTTAGGTAGTTTAAGACAACAAAGTGAAAACACCTGGTGCTATAAATACCTAATTACGCACCTTCATTTTCTGAGCAGATCAGAATGATGTGAGAACAGTTGCTGCTTCAGCTAAAGCATCAGCCGTAGAACTGCTGCCAACTCCTCAGTAAGAAAAGTAGCTATTGGCTGTCCTGACAGCCATATGACAGAAATACATCCCAACCAAGACAGAGTTCCATCCATCCCACCATCCATTTTCTATACCGCTTAGTCCATTTCAGGGTCGTGCTGGAGCCTTGCTGGCTTTCCACTAAGTAATTCAGAAACTTGTATCTCCATTCTGAACATTTGTAACACACGACAAGCTAAATAATTCTTAAAGACTATTTTACATATTTTATATGAATTGAATTTCGCTGGAGCTGAGAAGTTTCCAACTGGTTCCACATCATAGTGCATAATGAGCTTTAATATGAAAAATATATATATATTATTGTTTGTCACAAAATTCAAAAAAATTCAAAAAAGCCAAAATTGGCTGAACATTTAAAAAATTAGTTAAACATTTCATTCTGGCCATGCAAGTCTGATAACCTGTCAGCAGGTGTCTGGCCTTGGTTCTGAGTGCTTCTGGCTGTAAGAGGAGAAAACCTGACTCCACACTTGATGAAAAGCTCATTTAAAACTTCAGGCTGGGGTACATATGGTTGCCTGTTTTTAAGGATCTCTCTTTTAACACTTGGTGGATAAGTGCAAGGGAATAATCACTGCCGTGTGAGCTGGAGTCAGGTTATAAATTACTCCCAGGGGCCTGCTTTCAACAGACAAAGGCCAAGCTCTGCAGAGGGGGCTGATGGTCCAGCGGGCAGAGCACCTCAGGGACACCACAGCGCGAGCCACTGGATTCAGGCTGGTAAAGAAGTGAAACCCAAGCGTCATTGAATATTTCAGCAGCCATGTGGAGAGTCTTCGGTGTTTTGGAAATGTGAGAGCTTCGTGTCAAACTGTTGACTAGAAACATGGAGGAAGAAGCCAAGTTCAATGTCACGCCACAGAAGAAGCGAAAATTCAACATATGATGTTTATATGTTCAAACTAACAATGCAGGCTGATCTGGACAACTTGTTACTTCTGATTTAATAAAATGATTTAACCTTCTTGCCAGTAAGTGTCTTAAAAAGAAATAAACTGCTGATTAAAGAACTGAAGATTTCTGTATCATGTCATAACATGATCATTTTTATTGTATAAACATAACATATCAAGAGCTAACATACTCGTTTTTGCGACCTATAAATATCGAGGCATACAATACATTTTATGGACAAATGATGGATAGTTTGTCAAGGAGAAATATTTTAGCTGTTTTCATTTTGTTTCATGGGAGTTCTTCAAGTCATTTGTTTAGTGTTATTATTTATTGTGGTACATCCAGCAGAAATAAGTGACAGTTATGAGCAACATGGTATGTTACCTGTGAGCCACATCAGGGACCAGAACCACCTTTATGAGCCAAAGAAGGGACCGGAACCACCTCCATGAGCCAGAGGGAACAGAACCACCTCCATGAACCAAAGAAGGGAATAGAACCACCTCCATGAACCAAAGAAGGGAACAGAACCACCTCCATGAACCAAAGAAGGGAACAGAACCACCTCCATGAACCAAAGAAGGGAACAGAACCACCTCCATGAACCTAAGAAGGGAATAGAACCACCTCATGAACCAAAGAAGGGAACAGAACCACCTCCATGAACCAAAGAAGGGAACAGAACCACCTCCATGAACCAAAGAAGGGAACAGAACCACCTCCATGAACCAAAGAAGGGAACAGAACCACCTCCATGAACCAAAGAAGGGAACAGAACCACCTCCATGAACCAAAGAAGGGAACAGAACCACCTCCATGAACCAAAGGAACAACCAGGATGATTATTGTTTGCTATCAATAACTGTGTTTTGTATTTATTTATTAATTCTGTTTGTTGTTTAACTTGACATCAACAATTCAATGATGCCTTGAACCATGAAGAAAGCAGTTAAGTTCCTGGAGAGAAGACAGTCAGAGACTGAACTGGAAATGATGAGCATCTCTTCAGTGTCCATGACCTTTTAATTAGACATGAACCTGCTGGCTGAGAGGTCATGACCTTTCTGCCCAGTTCTTGTATTTGGTTTTAAGGAGTGACCACTTCAGAGCCAGCTGGGAATTCAGCCGTTTTCCTAAGTTAACTCACTGACACCACCAAAAGACAAGATCAACGGCATAAATATGTTTCAATCAAGGCTTTTTTTTTCTTTTATTTAAATTCAGAAATAATTTTGCATTCACATTTGAGGCAAAAAGTATGATTGTTGAAAAGACTAAAAACTGGACACAACCCACCACTATGCTTGTACATTTCTAACAAATACTTTTTACGTTCAGAGCTCATCACCATTTGCTTTACTCTCAGGTTAAATGGCCTTCCTCACACACTCGTCTCAGTGTTCACTCTCATCTATAAAACACTCCTCGGTCATTCACCTGCATATGTAACACAGCTTCTGCACCCAGTATCAGTTGCCAAGTACAGCACACAGTCTTCCCATCGCATCATGCTAGACATTCCCAAAACCAAGTCTTGCTTTGGTCAGATGACGTTTTCATTTGCTGCATCAAGTGACGGGAACTTGTTATAAAAACTAAATGATTTTATTTCTGTCTCTGTTTTTAAACACCTTCTATAGGAGATTTTAAATCACACATGTTTTGCTGGAACGGAATACCACTTTTAAAATGTTTTAAATGATTAATTAAATGTATGTGCTCTATTGTTAATGTTATTTTTTCTGCTTTCTGGTACTTGCCAGGCCGACACTGTAAATAAGAATTTCTTCTTAACGTTTTTCTTGGTAAAATAAAGGTTAAATAAGTAAATAAATAAAAAACTTTCAGTTAAACCCCTGCATTAGTCTGAGGACAGTTTCTTCTAAAAATTATGACTGAAGAAGTTGCTCATCTGATAGCTGAACGTAATACCATATCATACTAATTTATTTCTAAAACACTTTCAAAACAACATCCGACCAAAGTGCTGTACAATAAATTAAAAAGGAAAAAAGCATCAAAACCACACAAATAAAGAACAAGGATAAAAATGCGAATAAGAAGTACATACAACCGGATTCCACTGAAGACAAGGACGCTGGATGACGTAACTAAGGTCTGTAATGTGTGTTTATGTCCCACATTAACTACACTGAATATATCTGATTTTATTGATTTTGTTTCTTTTTAAGGACCAGAAGCAGCTGCAGACTCCACAGGCTGTCTCACTTAATGTGGAGGAAACTGGAAGGGAGAAGCTTTTTTTCTAGTTATATGTCTTTGTTGTTGCATCAGTTTTGTTGTAAAAAAAAACCATTTTTTTCCCCCCATTTCTATGGGACCACAAGGTGATACATGATTGCTTGAAGGCAGCACAGTGGCAACATGGGGAAACCTAAATTTCTTTTTTGGAAAGGTGGAGTTGCCTTATGTGTAGACGATAGGGGAGGAGAACATGGGAGAGGCTGCAGAGCTCTTCAGAAAGCTCCAGAAAGAAGACAGCGACAGTATTGATGAGCATGAGAGGGAAATTAATTTGGAGACTTTTAAGTTTATTTTTGAGAACATTTGGATGTCCTCTATATATAGGTTTATATAAAAACCTAAAGTGGAGGTGTCTTGAGACTGGAGCCTGCACTGTCTTGCACTGTCCAACATGTGGATGTTTGTGGATGTAGTGGCAGATTGCCAGGTTTACCTGTCATACTGTGAACGCAGAGCTTGAACAGGGCTGATCAGACACAGTTGTCAATATTTTCCTTATTAAAATCCGCTGATGGTGCCAAAAACATTCAAAGTGGTAATGATAATTAAAAGTGTGGTTTTATGAGCAGGACAGAAGACTGTATGCTTGTTTGACCATTGGGCTTAATTTTATTAATAGCATGATCCAGACAGGAAGACGGGGTTTAACCACACCGTTGGTTGATTTGTCTCTGCATTTTATTTTGAAAATGTTTTGTTTCTTCCTGTCTCTAGTGGAAGTTTATATATAATCACTATAGGTTTATATAAAAACCTGAGGTGTCTTGAGACTGGAACCTGCACTGGAACTACCTCCACAGTGGAGCTCTGATCCAGACTGTCTTGCTGGATACACATCCAGACAAACCATGGGTCACAGGAGGGAATGGTGCTGTCTTGGGAAGGCGTTCCTCTTGAATCTCAGCCATGAAGAGCTTATGTGGGTGGACCACTGCAGCGTTCATCTGAACCGGTGCCTGTCATCATCTTCACACAGAAACAAGCATGCACTCAATGGAAACTCGTTCCTTTCACAGAATCACTGAGCAGTCCCTTCAGGATTTTCCAGTGTATTTTTGTGATTGTTGTAACCTACAATGCATGATTTTGCCCCAGCTTTTGAAAAAAATTGCTGGAAAAATGATCTGGGTTTTTTTTGTTTTTTTTTCAGAAGCACCTCAAATTTATCTAAAATATTAATTATTACATTTTTAACATTCTTTATTGTAATAAACATACTGGGATAGTGTTTCACATTCAGCAAAGTTCTCTTGAAGCTGCAACTATCGTATAAACAGCCAGTACAAATAGAAAAGGAGCGGGTGGAGGGCTAGCCAATGCTCTGTTTGTTCCGCATTTGCAGATTTGGTGAAATAGAATAATAGAGATTTTGCTAATCTATTTGCACATTTCACACCTTCTCTGAGGGTGTTTTGCTGTAGAAAAATGTTAGTATATTCATGACTTTTGTTTGTCTTCCACCACAATGTTTCATGCAGCACAAAACAGCTCACTGTCACTTTCATGGCCACTATTAGGAGAGTCTTTTCAGGCTCTATGACTTTTATTGAACAGGAAAGCGAGGCCATAGAGAGTAGGGATGATATGCAGCAACAAGCCCCCAGCTAGGACTCAAAACTGCTCCGGCTACTTCAAGGGCCTGTGGTCTCTGCATGTGAGGCGGTCGCTCAACCGGGTGAGCAAAACCCTCCCTGAACACCTTGAGTATTCAGGGAGGGTTAAGTGTTATGCATGGTGCCTCACAGATATTCTAGACAGCAGATGTGACAAATATCTCCCTCATACGTCTGCTCGTTAATAATCAAAAACACAGAAAATTTGATGCCATGAAGAAACAAGGAGGAACACTAATATTTGTCGATGTTCCATCAAAGTCACATTATGTAATTTCCCGTCCTCTGCGTTCTTGACTTGTTTGACGGCACGGTGACATTTATTATGTACATTTCATGAGCCGAGGCTGAGAAACCACATCACTACTTTTTCTTCTGGAACGACGTATGATGTTGCAGCTGAGTTTTGCTCTTCACACCGTGCTAGCAAACGGATATCAACGCACCGCCCGTTTTGAATGTGTACAGGGGCTGATTTCACAAAAAACTCAAGAGGACTTTATCGATTGAAAAGAGAAAAACAGAGAGAGGAACAAACAAGGCCGGCTTTACGCAGGGGCAAGAGGGGGCAGTGCCCCCTCAAACAAACATTCTGCCCCCTCAATCAAATGCGCCGAAATGGGCAAATCTCTCCAAACGCTCTCTCCCCTCTGTACTGAACTCTGTGTGTCGGAGCTTCACAGGATCCATTGTACTGTCTTCAACAAGTCCTTCCCACCACCACAGAAAACAACCAATCAGTGTTTAGTATGCAAATGAGTTGACATACAGCCTGATCTTGCGGTGTCATATTTCTCCCCCTCGTAGAGAGAGCGGCTGCTGAGCTCCAGCGGTAAAACTTATAGAGTAAAGCTCTGTTAAATGTGTTGTAGCGATACTGAATAAATACTTATAATAACAGACGTATTTATTGCATCTATTCTGTCAACTGGGGTTTGTTTCTGTTCTATTTAAACGTGTCTACGCCTGTTAGTAGGAGCAGTGATCAATCACGCACGGGCCATAGATGTGACTCTACATTCCCGCTGCTTTCAGCAGTTCAGCTCAGAGCTTCATGTATGCCTTGTTGGTTCTTAAAATTTTGATGAAGGATCATTTAGTTTTTACTCATTTTCATTTATTATTATCATTATTTCCCCCTGAAGGTTCACTGCCTTATTTTGGTAGGGGGTTTAATTTTTTGCTCTGTTATTGTTGTGCTTGATAGTTATGATTCTTTAATCATTATGGTCTATATACAGACAGAAACAAACACACAGATAGTTGAGTTTATTGTTATTAGTTTCAAATTTATTCAAAATGCTTAGACATCTAATGGCTGTCCAATAGGGCAATTGTTATTTTGTTGGTTGTTAAAGCTTTGATAATGGATCATTCTTTTCTTTTTTCTTACTTCATTTTGTTATTGATATTTTCTGTTCCCCCCCTGAGGGATTGCCACCTTATTGTGGTCAGGGGGTTTGCGTGCCTCAGTGACTCTAAGAGCTATACCAGCAGGAGCTTTGGTTTCAGGTGGGACACCCAAGCTGGACAGGTCTTAGAGTAGAGGCCTGACAAAGTGCAATCCATTTCTTTGAAGTTGGACTCCACTAACAGCACAGTTCCGTTAAAGAAACACTTAAAAAACAACAACAAGAAAATGCTGAAGTATGTACTCATAATGCCCCCTTCAAATTTATGCCTGCCCCCTCATGTATGCATTCCTAGAACCGGCCCTGGGAACAAAGCAAGAAAAGACTGTCTTTCACTAGCTAGAGAGAGCTCACAGTACAGGTAGGATGCAAAATGGGGGGGGGGGGGGGGGGGGGGGCACGTAAAAATAAAATCTGCCAAAGTTTCATAGTACCTGTTTAAAGTTGCAGCTATTGTCCAAAATCCCAAGGTCAAGCAGAATTGCGAGAACAGGCTGAATTTGCGTTATTAGCTGCAATGACCTGGAGGAACGGGACTAAGGAAAAGAATAAAGGCAATGAATTGTTTTAAAGTTATAATTTTAAAAAGTTGATTAAAACTTAAGACTGAACATGTCATCACCATGTTACTGGTCAGATGAAACACTGATCATACAGGAATTAATGGCAAAGATGTTTAATTAGAGTTTAACTGAATATAACCACAAGTTTGAGGTCAGTATCTTTATTTTGTTTTGAAACATCACTTCCTCCAACACAATCTAGGCAATCTGACACTAACACTGTTTTTTGTATGTTCCAGCAGGGAAACACACCTGATGTCTGAAATTCACCATCACAATTTGTTCCCTGTGTGTTTAGAAGGAAGGCAACTTCACACAATTATATTTGATATTATCAAAAGTTTGAGATTTTCAGGAGATATTTCATTATTGCGGTGCTTTGAGAATACTGCTGTTAAAAATTTTTACACTAAAAGTGAACTGAACTTTTGTTCATGCAGATGGATTGGTTGTTTATAAAAAGGAAAAATTTTCAGGTAGTTTATATAAGTTTGTGATACACTACTTTTGAATCATTATTTAATTTGATTATCAAATTGATTAATCGCAATTAATTGCATAAACTTGTGCGATTTATTGCAATTAAAAATTTTAGTCATTGAAGCCAGTAAAATTTTCAGTGTACAATGTAATGGTAAAGCATCATGCTGGTACTTCCAACATCTGTCCATCCATTTTCAAAACCTGCTTGATCCAATTCAGGTTTGTGAGGAATCTGGAGCCAATCAGAGCTGCCATCAGACGAGAAGCCAGGTACACTCTGGACAGTCACCAGTCCATCACAGGCCCAACAAAGAGACAAAACAAGACAAATAATTAGAATCACCAGTTACCCAAATTGCATGGTTTTAGACAGCGGGCAGAAGTCCAAGACACCAAATATTCACTTGACACCAGATTAATAAAGAGCCCCAAAATGTGAAACAGTCTGCAAAAGCTACTTTATACACTTAAACTGAGTGTACTCAATTTTTCTGTCATGTCAACATAGAGCAGTGTCAAACTGTCTCGGTTTCTGTCAGGATTCATGTTGTGGGGGTTTAAAGTCCAGTAGGTCATAGACTGACCTTTAGTGGAGCCTCCACTCAGACAGGACACTAGATAATATGATTACCAGGGAGGAGACGTCGTCTGTCTGCTCATACAGCATCTCCTCCTCAGTCAGTGTGAGAACTGAGAAGGCTTTGTAGCGTAATTCGTAGGTCAGTCTGATACCTGAGCAGGATGCTGCGTCTGTTTACCCTGAGGTGAGGCCAGCAGCCGTTCTGAAAGTGATATCCCAACTCATGTTTACTCAACTGCTGTGTCATAACCCCTGTACCTACTGAGGCTCCCGACATGATCCACCTTAATACTGACAAATGACTTTCTGAACAGGAACTCCCAGAAACAGAGAGGGTTGTATTAAACCTGTCTGTGAAGGCTAAAAGTTTTCCTGAGTTTCATTGCAAAGGTGACATCAGACAGATTAGCTGTAACAGAAAATAAATATTTTAGACAAGAAGTAACCATTCTAGGCACTTGTTCTGATTTAAGCACAGGATCCGTATTCCATCACAAATTTCATCACGTAATCTTTCAGTGGGACAGGTTTGAGAAAACTCATACAAAAAGAAAAAATCCATCAAAACATGCAGCTTAATCGGGAATAGTGCGGTTTGACTTTTGTTAGCTATATTTTGCAAGGTGTTTATAAAAATTCAAAAACAAATATACATAGTTTTCCCCATGAAAACGTATTGCCAAAAGTAAAAAAGTAAGCCCAATTTGGAACCTGATAATTCAGGCATACTTTGATCTAGAGTATTTATTCAAAGTTTGACTGAGTGACAAATAAAGTGACAAAACAAAAGTTTACCCCTGAAAGGACTTTTTGTTGTATTTTATGGTTTTGGCACAATGACAAATGAAATGTGGAAGAATTTTGGCATTTTGGCTTTGATTTAACATTGAGTGTGATGATGCTATGGACTCAAACTTCTGACTTTGAAAATCATTCAGAATCAAACTTTTTTCGTGTTCAGTTTCTTCTATACATGCACAAATTATACATAAAAAACCACAGCATTCTGGTCTTCTTTCACTTAATGTGTCCACCATTGCAGTGGCCGTATGCTTTTCGGTCAAATGGTCTCAGAGTGCAGCATGCCCACCCCAACTCCCATTGACCTGAATTATGTTTCCATAAAGTGTAGATAATCCACCATGACTGCCCTTCTAGAGCCTGTATCATCAAATCCCTGTTCTCCTTTCTCTGTTCGTCTACTTACAACTACACACTGCCTCCCTGCCTACCCCTTCAATCCAAACAAACATCTCACTATGCAGTAGCTGCACTGATAACAAAATATCATCAGAAATGGTTTCGTTTTCATATCAGACCTGTAAGGCCTCATCTAAAATGACAGCAGATTACACATAAGCTTGGACAGAGGAGTGGCTCATCTCCTCCGATGGATGGATGGATGGATGGATGATAGATGGATGATGGATGGATGGATGGATGGATGATGGATGGATGGATGGATGGATGGATGGATGGATGGATGGATGGATGGATGGAGGATGGATGGATGGATGGATGGATGATGGATGGATGGATGGATGGATGGATGGATGGATGGATGGATGATGGATGGATGATGGATGGATGGATGGATGATGGATGGATGGATGGATGGATGGATGGATGGATGGATGGATGGATGATGGATGGATGGATGGATGATGGATGGATTGATGGATGGATGATGGATGGATGGATGGATGGATGGATGGATGATGGATGGATGGATGGATGGATGATGGATGGATGGATGGATGGATGGATGGATGGATGGATGGATGGATGGATGGCTGATGGATGGATGGATGGATGGATGATGGATGATGGATGGATTGATGGATGGATGATGGATGGATGGATGGATGGATGGATAGATGGATGGATGGATGATGGATGGATGGATGGATGGATGATGGATGGATGGATGGATGGATGGATGGATGGATGGATGGCTGATGGATGGATGGATGGATGGATGATGGATGATGGATGGATGGATGGATGGATGATGGATGGATGGATGGGTATTTGAAAGTTTTTAGCAGCAACACCATAAAGCATAATGAAATTCTAGGGCAGCATACCATTCAATACATAACACCAAGTGAAGAGGCTATCTGTGAGGGAGGTCCAGACACTCCCTCACTAAGCAGGTGCTTTATGGTAATACTTACACCTTGATACCATTTATTTGTTGTTTTTGTTGATGTCTCAGTTCACTAAAGATGGATCCTATTTGGTGTATTGGTGCATTGATTTGGGCTTATTTCCAGTATGTTTTGATTTATTTCTAACCTCTCTCTATCTCTCTGAGGTGATTTTGGAGTTCAGCACAGTCATGGAGGCGCGCCCATGAGTGTAGCTGACAAGAACCTGGTGTGCACACTCCAAGTGGCCTGGGGGGGTTTCGGGGAAGGAGTAGTTAGTTTTTCTTTACTAGTTTTAGTTATTAGGTTAATTTAAGTAATGGTTATGGTGTAATGTAATTTAGCCTTTTTTGGATGGTGTTTAGCATTAGTTTTGTATTGAATGTTTTTAATGGGCCACCCATGTAAATACACCTCTGCTTGTTGAGTCTTGGTGGTGGCCATAGTCTTTATATACCTTGTGAGAAATGTGAGTCGAGGAGAGGATGAATTTATGCACTATATAAATGCACCAAAGAAAGGATTAAAAAGAAACAGAGCTCTGCCAACTCTGGAGTCCCATGTGGTTTATTTTTGGATGTGCAACTCAGTGGACATCGCCATTCTGCATTTTTAAAGGATTTGGCTGGGGCTAAACCTTACACTATCCAATAGAGGCATCAGTAACACTAATAATGAAAACCATAAGAAGGTGTTTTACACATTTCTCCCTCCCAATAAGCTCTAACCCAGAAAGAAAGGAACAAAGCAGACAGATCTGCAGCAACAGAATCTGTAATAATTCATCAGACAAACTAAGTAACTCTAAAAAAGGAAAGTTTTAAGGAGGATTTAAAGGTTTCAGAGATGTTGTATGTCTGAGTGCAGCAGGTAAACAGCTCCATCAGGTGGAAGTTCTAATGAAAAAAAACTAAATTGCCCCAAACCAGAGATCGTTAGGAGGTCTCAATCTGTGAATCTCTTACCAGGTTAGTCAGTCTGAGGTAGATAGAGCGGGTGTTTAAGGCTTTAATTGTGAGGAGGACGATTCAGAAATCAACATGAAATCTAACAGGCATCAAAGCTTTTAGAACCAGTAATGAGACTTTCTACAGAGTTATGAGGTACTTTGGGATGGACATAGTACCTGGGTACAATGATTAATTTATGAACTTATGTGGAAAAACTAGACTGAACTCCATGTTTAACCTCAGCATTAAAACAAAGGTTAGAATCAAACATTCTGCTCTAGCAGTTTGGCTGATTTGATTTTGGCTGATAGTAAAAACAATAGAATAGACTTAATTTGAGTAACAAAGAGAAGGAAATAAGATTTTGGTTTTTCTTTTTTTTTTTTTTTTTTTGGTCATAGAACTGAAGGAGATTTTTGTCCATCCAGAATTTAATATGAGAAAGACAAACTGTTAGAGCCACAAAGCTGCTGAGATCTGTGGTTTTATGGTCGGGTACAGCAGGTAGTCTCAATGACACGTTCTTCAGTTCCAGCTGTAGACTTGTTCCACTTTCTGACAACAGAAACAGAACAATATGTCGATGAGAGAGGCTTTTATTTTATTAGCACAGGAAGTTGGAAAAAAGACGGTACAGTTGAATTCAGTGAAGTGCAGTAGATCCAAGCTCTTTCCCTGTCTGTCCACTTCTCCCTGAACCTACTTTATAGAAAAACTTTTTTCAGTTTTCTTTTGATGCTTGGTTAAGTTTAGGCAATAAAACTACATGGTTAGGATTAGGAAAACATCATGCTTATCTTAAAATGCAGACTCTTATAACATCATCTTCCCACTGGCTGACACAAAATTATGATGTAATAATTTACAAATGAAATGACAGATTTCAGTTGGTCTAGCGGGAATTTTTTTGTCTTTCCTGATGTTTTTACAGTAAGACCACATTTCTCTATCACTGGAAGCTTGAGACTGACTCTAATAGATTCTGTTTCTGGTTCTTGGGTTGTGGATCAGTGTTTCATTACTGTTTTTCTGTTCTGCTAAATACTGATATTTTTTTCTAATTGATCTTTTCTCAGGAGATATTTTGATAAATTATGTCAAAACATTTTATTATCAGCAGGCGTTTTACTGATTTAGCAAATTGAAATATGAGAGGGAAAATAAAGGTTTTCTGTTCTGGAATGAATGTTATGTTCTTGTTTTTACTTCCAATTTATTGTGCCAAATTTTATTTCCCACCCTTGTATTTTTACAATAACCCACATTTAAAGCCACATGCTTCTGTCTGCATGCTCCATGTACATTTAGTTTTCTTTTCCTTTAGAATAAAAAAAATGGCTTTTCCTGATTTGAAAATTTAATCCTTAATTGTTATCTTTTTCTAATTTGTGCTCAAAGCAAAAACAAAAAAAGGAGCAAACAGAAGCTCAGATCCTTTTTTTAATCTGAGAGAAGTCACATGACCCAGGAGTTCTCTCTGCTCCGTGTTCGCTGCATTGACGACACGTCAGGAACCGTGTGGAACTCATCATGACATACATTAGACCAGAGCTCCCCAGACTTCATCTGCTGGGCTTCCTACTCATTAACAACAGTCATGTCTTTGTTTTTCTTCTTCTTCCTTTTTTTTTCTTTTGGTTGTTGAAATGTTTGTTGTTGATTCATCAATGTTTGCCCACCGGTACTTTCACACATTTGTCCATGTTTTGCAGGCAGTAAATGTTTTATTTAGCCTAGTTTTCCCAACTTTCTGTACCAGTCAACACACTTTCCCACTAAATCTTATGGGTGCAGGATGATAATTACACTGGTAACATTTCCTGAAATCAGATAAACTATTAATACTCTACACAAGTGAGAAATATCTTAAAATAAGTGGTGAAACATTCATTCCACATCCTTTATTAAGCAAAGAACAAACAAAAAAAAACTATTATATCAGTGTTTCTTTCAGTGTTTTTTACTTTGAGAGAAAAGATTTTAAAACAAGAGAAACTAAACAAGATAATTCCTCTGAATTTAGGAATTGTGAAATTAAATCAGTTTAAGTAATGGTTTAGATTTATAATCTACCTTTTCTGGCTCACAAAGTGTTTCACATTACATTTACCTTTGAAGAAGCACTTCAGATTACCCCATTTTCTTTAACCTTTATTTAATAATAACTCTTCATTTGACTGGTTTCTCCAAAAAGCCTAATTTAATTAAAGCATTGCAGACATGACTGTAAACAGAAAAAGTTCATGTGTGAATTGGTACTGGAAGTCCTGGAAAAAGATTTCATATCTAAAATTGGCTATAAACTCCCCAAGACTCTGTTTCGCATCTCGGTAAGATGATTCAACCAAACATGTATGTGAAATAACAAATTTTAAGATTTAGTAACTAAATAAGAAATAAAAGACATGATGAATATTTTCACACAATCTGATCTTATTGATTAGGTTACTCTCTAAAAAAGATTAAAGAGACTTTTTGACTTGTATAAGATTGAAGACTTCATTAGATAGACATGTAGTCCTCATTACAAACTGTAATCCCACCAATAAATACATAATGAACCACAAATGCATCAAACTTCAGTCCACAATTTATTCAAAAGTCCTAAAACATACATCCCCAACCAAGTGGAAAAGATTATTATTATGAATATTTATTCAGATTAATCCCTGATCTCCTGATGTTCTACATCTGCAAACACAACTCATGTGCCCGCAACCAAACAGCATCTTATTGATGCTCATACTGAAGGTGTGAACATCCTCTCTGAAGGTGTGAACATCCTCTCTGAAGGTGTGAACATCCTCTCTGTATCATAACATTTCTTTTGTCTGTTTTTGTAACCGAGCAAACATCAGATCTGTGGAGTTAACACGACTCCACATGAACTGAAACTGAACCTTTTAAAATGATGGCTTGTATTTTTTTTGAGTACCAAACATGAGAAATTCCATAAATGTGTGGATTGCATCTCTGATAAATATTGTCTGAAAGAGTCCATAAGAAACACTGGAGAAAATAGACCTCACACAAACAAACACACACCTGTTTCTGTGTTTTGAAGCTCTGCTGTGATAATATATGAGTGGTTCCCATCGCTGTCTTCACACCACATCAGCACTTTTTCAGTAGGTTTCGAGTTCACTGGACAAAACTTGTTCAGGGGTTATGGGTCACTTCCTGCAGAGGAGCAGATGTCATGACCTCTCACTACATCATCTGGATATTCACTTTACAGTTTCTTCTTTATTCACTCACCTTGTTAAAAGACAATGAAGTCTGTTCAAACCACCAAACTCCACCTGTTTGTCCGGTGATGAAGGGTTTGACACCACAGCACCAGCTGTCTCCTCCGGCTTCTATCAGTCTCTGAGCAGATTTCATTCCAAATCATTCTGTTTTTGTACATTTTTCCCAAAAAATCAATGTCACTGTCAGTTAATATAATTATTTAATAGTAAAAATTTTATTAGGTTATACAGTTTAATCATTTGAATATTAATGAACAAGACGCTGATGATGAAACGTTCCTCTAAAATCCAGAGTTCCCGATTATTCTGCAGAACAATTTCCAAACATTAAAAAGGTTTTAAATGTGACATGTAGTATCCTGCCGGTAGCACCATGCCCATGTGCCACACCTGGGAGGAATCAAGAGGCAGACAAAGACAAGGGAGGTTAGCCAGCACTGAATTACAGATTTCGTTATGGGAAGTTAAGGGAGACGGGCTGTAAACTGTAAGAGGAAAAATACTAATGATGCCAATGCTACCATGAGGTATACATGGAAGATAAGGAGCAGAGAGATGAAAAGGAAGTGCTCAGTGCATCATGGGACACCTCTCAGCAGTCTAAGCCTATGGCAGCATAACTAAGAGATGGCTAGACCACTCCTGACTATAAGATTTATCAAAAAGTATGATTTAAAACCCGGTCTTATAGGTAGAGGGGGTGTGTGCCTCCTGAACCCAAAAAGTGAGCTAGTTCAATAAGCGAGGGGTCTAATAGCCGAAGTATCTGGCTCCCATTCAACTCTTAGAGATTCTGGGAACCACAAGTAAACCTGCAGTCTGAGAGCAAAGTGCTCTGTTGGGAATATATGGATCTTTATTTACAATGGAGCCTGGTCATGGAGAGCTTTATATGTGAGGCAAAGATTTTATGTTCTATCCTGGACTTAACAGGGTGCAAATGAATAGAGGCTAAGACTGGAGAAATAAGATCTCTCTCGCTAGTGAAAAATAATTCCAAGGTTCCTCACTATCGTAATGAAAACTACTTCACAACAAAGTCATCACAAAGCTTTTTAACAGTCCAATTAAATTCCAGTTAAAACAAATTCAGTTCAATCCTTCATCCTAAGCTGTGCAAGAAGACAGTGGAGAGGAAAACCTCCATCAGAACCAGAATCAGGAAGGACGGCCGTCTGCCTGGACCGGTTAGGAGTGGAGAGGACAGGAAAGAGGGGTCAACAAGAAGCGTAACTCTAAACCAGGGATTCCTGCTGAGACAGAAGGAGAGAAACATAAATTAACGACAACAATGTCAGAGATTTATACATGAGAGAATAAAGAAAGCAGAGAAATGCGTGGACATCAACTAGTGCCCCCTTGCTCCGGTCCAAAGCTGACGTAAAACTCAATACGTGAACAAGTTCAATGTCTGTCACAGCAGATCAGTTCAGACCTGGTTTGACAATGACAAACATTGATGCTGTTAATCTGAAGGCTGCTGGTACAAACTGGGCCAGTGTGGGTCAAAGATGGAAAGGAGGAAGACATGTCCATAGGCAGAGTGAGAAAAGGGAAGCTAGGAGTCTGGTCCAGGAGTAGGGACTTTAAATAACATTGTAGGAAAAGTTAATAGTGAAAAAGTAGCCAGGCTAAAAGCTGAGCAGCAGGATTGGAGCTGCTCTACGGGGTTGATGGCAAGAGAAGTGGAGCAGGAGTTATCATGAAGGAGTTTGTTAAGAATGTTTAATTTTTGTTAATCTTCTGAACGCCTGGATTTATTTACAGTGATATTAACAAAAATACAGCAAAAACTAAAATTAAAAAAATAAATGACTAATGTAAAAATAGAAACATTAATAAGAGTAACAAAAAAATTATAATACAAATTCATTTGATAAAAAATAGAAATAAAATAAAAGGCCAGAAGTGTTGTTTTTTTTTTTTTTTTTTGCTAATTTGTGACAACAGGTATCAAGGGGTTGATGGTTATATCCAAAGGTAGGATGGGGTAGGGTGAATTCACACATTTGGTCCACTTTAAATGGACCCAGATTCCGATGAAAACTACAGTAGATTTGAAAGTAAAAGTAAAAACAGAAACCAGACTGCAGAAATTTATTGTTATTTCATAGTTTACTTGCGGTGAAGGAGCTTTTTTTCTGTCCTAGCCAATCGATTTTCTTCTTTCTTCCTGGTCAGTGGTTGTTTCAGGGAATATCACTGCATGATGATTTCCAGGTGGTTTGTTCCTCTTGAGTAAAGTCCAGTGTGAAACCAAAACAAAGGAAGGTGAGAGGGTGGAAAGGATGATTTGGCTGCAGTGAGAACTTTCTTAACTGATTATGCTGAGAAACACCCCAGTGTGACTGTTCATGGCTGTAGATTGGCCGATAGCTTCAGCACATTAAAGTATGATCGAAATGACAAACTGTCTATTTGCAGTGTGAGACTAACTCCTGGGTTATTTTGAGATTTGGTATGTGGGGGATTCTGATTGGGTGGGGGTGGATTTGGGTTTGGAGGGGGAGATGGTTTTGTGTGCAGAGTAACTACAATTTACAAACTATTTGATCAAATAATTTATCTACAGCTGCTGAAAGAAGAAAACTCAGTAAACTTTCAGTTAATGTAGTTTATTTTTTGTTGCTGATGAGATACAGACCTGGTAAAGTTCAGATGCCTGACTGCAAATGAATACAGCATGTAATGTGTTTTTATGTTTTTATAAATGTTATTCTGCATTAATACTAGGCAAGGCAAGTTTTTCTTATAAATAAATAGAAATAAGGAAAAAAGGCGGGTTTGCAATGTGAACAGGTTTATTCCAAAAAAAATAAAACAAGTTAAAATGATCAAAATTTAGAAAAACAAAAGAAGAAGAAGAAAACAGCATAAAATAAGAACTATAGACTTCAATTTATAAACAAGCTGAATTCACACAAGGAGATGTCACTAAACCAAAAGGAAGTCTAAAAGCGGACCTGGAGTGTCAGTAGATCTTCTGCCCTGGCACAACACACACCTGATAAAATTAACACACACTCCCCAGAACCATTGCAGAAGATAAGTGTGATTACCACCACAGGGGAAAGGAAAGGAATTTCCACAACGTCCTATAAAACCAATCAAAAGCACTGGTGACCACTTAGAACCACAAATGGTGAATAAACTGAACTGAACTAGTTGAGGCCCAGAGATCTGAAATAAAACACGCTGTCCTTAAAAGTGTCATAAAGGCTTACATAAAAAACAAAACAAAAACAATATGATGAGTATCAAAGTTGTTAATGTGGCAAACAGCAGTGGCTCGTCCTTTTGTTGAGCAGATTTCAATGCAGTGACGTAGGACTGGTTTAAGACCCTTCTTCTTTAACACTAAAATCTGTAATTCAACGCGACTGGCCTACCTCGTTTAGCTTGTGTTAGGTCTGTGCCCCCAAACTCAGTGTGTGCCCCTTAAATACGCCCCAGGTGTAGCAAACAATTGACACAAGTCTTAGGTGTGGTGTTAATAGCAGGGATACATTAAATGTACTGCACATCACAAAATTGTTGTTGAAAATATGTTATTTACTGTTAGCTTTTACAAAACTGACTTCACGTTTACGATCAGATGACCACTTTATTTGTAATTATTTGCTTATTCCTAAAATCTAGGGGTGGGAGGGTTATGTCTGACGTGACTGTGTGATAGTGAGTGCTTATGGGTACAGAGAGGGTGTGAGTGTGGGGTTATATGGGGTGGAGGTTGGTGTAGGTGGAGGGCGGGCGAGAGGGGTTGATGGCGCCCTGGTTCACGGGGTGTGCACCCGGAACATCATGGGGTGTGCTGGCCCACGCTGGGTGGTTGTCTGGGGGGGCCTGGTTCTCCTGGGCATGGTGCGGGCCCTCTGCCTTTGGGGGGAGGGGGCTGCCTCTGGGTTCCTGGGGCCCTGTGCCCTTCGCTCGGGCTGCCCTAGGTGGCCGGTCCCTGGCAGGACTGGCGGCTGCTGATCTTGGCCCACTGGGACCTGTGCCCCAAGACCACAGGGGGCTCTGGCTGGGGCTCTCCTCTGCCACCCTTCGGGTGGGGCTGGTTCATCTTCGTGGTGGGGTAGCTTGGGTTAGTGCTCTGGGGCTGCTGCTGAAGGCCTGGGTCTCTGGGCTGCCCTGGTCTGACTCTGACCTCCATAGAGGCGTGGTCGCATTTGCACGATCTCACTCACCACTCTTCATCACTGATCACTCCTCTTCCTCTGCATGCTGACAGTCACTGAGTTGTCCAATGAGATAATTTCTCTTTTTTTCCCCTTTGAGCCAGTATCTGGTCGTTGTTGTACTACTTTTGTGATACGTCTTTTTGATTTGGTTATTATTTAAAAACTCTTAATGACTAGCAGCGCTGTTTCCAGTAAAAGTTGTAGGAAACTTTCTGGTGTGTTCATGTACAGGTGTAACAGTTTGTTGTCTGGTGATGGTGTGGATTGAAGGGTCGTTGCTTCTGTCTGTGGTGTTTTTGTCTCTTCTTTCTTCTTTCCCTTTTGCTTCTTTTTTCTGTCTTCCTTCTTTTTCTGTCCCCTCCAGTCAGGTCCAGCAAGATTACATAGATTCCGTGATTCAAAGTAAATAAATAAATAAATTAATCACATTATCAAGAGGAGCCTTACCCACAGGCCTATCCTTGGCAGAGCAAATTTGTTCGGCACGATACAGCAACCAGATTATCATTTTGCTGCTATGACGCTGAAAATCTATTCCTTTTTTTCATTTACTTTTTTAGCTTTTCTTTAAGTTATAATTTACGTGCCACTCTTTTTCCCATTTGTACCTTTGCATAGTGCCCCCATCAAATAAATTCTAGACCCGCCCCTGTCTGTGAGTGTTACACGTGACTAAAAACACATCACAAGGAAGCATTTCTTTATTGCAGGGGAACAACACAGTATTTGCAAAGAGAGAAGAATCCTCATGAGATTTGATCAATCTGATGTTTGCATAAATGTGGCCCAATGAGCAACATGGTGTGATGAGCGTGCACTGGATTCTCTAAAATGACGCTCAGCTGCTCACCCCTCACTCAGTTGTTCATATCAGTTATTTCACAGCAGAAAGAGAAACAATAGTTTTGTTGTCTTAATTGATAAAAATATAGTTTTAATTATCAATTAAATCAAATCATGAGGCATATTGCTCATGAGAAAGCATCACTTTTATGTGCCTGGGCTCAGCGCCGGCCCAGTTTAAGCCCTGGACTGACTCCTGACTTATGACTGAGAACAGGTTTAATAGCTTCATACTAGCTGTGCTAACATGTTCGGGTCAAGGTATCAGCTTACTGTTTACATGAGAGGAAAACAGAACTGAAACAGTTACAAGTTTTTTTCATTTACAAAAATATAGGAAAAAACTGAAATTTCTTCATTTAACTTTATTTAATAGATGCAGTACAAAGAAAGTGATTTTCAATGTCATCCCTGACCAACTTCAGTCTATTAAGGAAATATAACCAAGTGATTAAGTTTTAAAAAAAAGGCACCATGTTACATCAGGTCAGGCTCCGTTTCATGGCAACTGAAGTTAGAAGACATTATTTACTTAAAATCTCTCCACAGATCAGGAACCAGGAACCAAGTTATTTTAATTTAAAGACATAAATATGTATAGTTGACACACTGAATGAAAATATCAGCATAGAAAACATTTTCTCTGACTTCAGTTGTCCTGTAAATTCCCTATAAGTCTGACTCCTACCCAACCTGGAGAGATCCACTATGTTAGTTTTAATCACAGTTTTTTTTTTTGTTTGTTTTGTTTTGTTTTGTTTTTTTCCATTTGTGCTCAAATAAACTGTGTCCTGCAGAACAGACCAACAGTTTTTGTTTTGTTGTAGTTGTTTATTCCTATAATGGATGTTATACAGTGAAGATGTATTTTGGATTGAGCAAGCATTTGGCAGACGGTGTAAACCCGGTGTAAGCCAACACCGTTTTAGTGACGCCTCTTTACATACTCAGTGTCTAACTGCAGGATCACATCCAGAATTGTGTTTCCTTGTTGTTGAATGGATCGGGGGTCTTTTCCTCTGCCACACTGGGACTGAAGGAATGGTGTTTACTGCACAGAGCCAGCTGGACTGCAACACACACACTTCAGCACAGCCATTCAAATACAAGCTGTCTTTCACAAAGTTCAAGAAGGAAGTCAGATCTAAATTCTGCAGGTCTCAATATTTTCTTTCAGCAAAGACACACATAAACATGCACATCATGCATACTCAAGCTCACACATATATGCCAACCCCCCTCCCCCCCTGCCTTCCCACCTCGCTCCTGATTGGCCAATTGTGTCGTCACAGAGACAACAGCTGTCTCCAGGACGAAGAAGCTACTTTGAGGGTGCCAGCCAGTCTGCAGGCCTGCAACTGGAGATTCTCTTGGGTCCCTCATGGCCTTCAAAACATACTTACACACACACACACACACACACACACACACACACACACACACACACACACACACACACACACACACACACACTAGCATCAAAAGGATTAGCGCCATCTAGAGACGAAAGGGTTTTCCCAATCTGCACACAACAGTATTCGTTGTTCCCTACATTTATATCCAATAAAAGCCTCAAAACTCCAAGCCATCTTTATAAATTCAAGTAAAAGCTGAACCTTTTTAATCCCAGTCAAAATCCAGACATTATTATTTCAAGACTGCCTCAGCTGTCAGATTATGAGGCTAAAATGATGTAAAATAAATGTATCAATAGATATAGAAGCATAAAGACCGACCAAAACAAAACAGAAGCCCAAACTCTCCTGCAGAAGAAGAAGTGGGAGATGTTGGGTTGGACTGGTGTTGTTCAGCTTCATGTTATTGGTGAAAATTGTAGTTTGTGCTGCTGTTTTGTGTAAATCCTGTCGTTTACTGTAAGTTACTGAAACCACTGACTGAAAAGAAAAGAGTTCACAGTGTTTTTAATACAAACACGGCGCTGACTCACTGAAGGAGCTTTGTGTGCCAGCCGTTTGCATGTGTTGTTTTGGGTGGACTGCAACTGTCAGGACGAACGACCCGTCTAATCCGCACCTGCCACTGATACAGCAAATGTACGTCTACACACACGCTCATTCACTCAGCCGGCCCACATAGGAGCCAGACGGAGCCGAACGTCCAACTGACCAACTGCAGGGTTCGTTAGAGGATCCACTGAGATAACACAGAGCTAATACAGATCCTCTAACATCTCCTTGAATTTCTATTTGTGGACAATCATGAGTTTTTACCACAGGAAAAAAGTGTTTAGATTTTATGTTAATATATTTTTGCTGATATATGAGGCAGTTATCTGGTGAAATAACCAATATGCTGCCAAAACTCATTTTCATCCAACAAATGTGAAGAATTAAACCAAATAAAGAACACAACCACCTTTGACACATACAAACATCATGTCTGTAGAAGCTCAAAAGAATCAACATTTTGTTTAGTTTCTCTCATTTTTATTCATATATAGCTCATCTCATTCATAAAAACAGCCCACACACATGAACACGCTGACTGTAACCACACACTCGTGGCTGGAGACTGATTGACAGCAGTGGCAGGTGTTGCTTCTCTGTAGCAGTGTCCCACCTGTCGATCTGACCCCCTCCATGCCTGCAAACACGCACACCCTTCTTACCCCTTTTCCCCACTCCTTCAACCTCTGACCCTGTGACCAACTTCCTATCCCCATGGGCAAGGTAAAGACCCCCCCCCCCCCCCCCGAATGCTCCATGCAATCAAGACCCTGGCCACAAGTGTAGCTTCATAAATAAAACTTGGGCTGTACCTGCCTGCTGAAGCCCACCACTGCTGTTTACAGCCTCCCCATGTCACCAAAGACCTTTAACCCTCTAACTTCCCCCTCATTCTGACACCTCTGGAGAACCCCATCTTCATTTCACCACATAGACTTGTGATGTGTGTCATGAGGGGCTACTGGACAGACCACAGCAGATATGTGTCTCTGCTTCACCCAGAGTGATGTTGCCATCTTTAAGCTGTTTAATAAAGACTAGATTTACGTGCCAGCTTCATTTGATGACGTAAAAAAGAATCCAACGCGGTGTCAGTCGTCTTAGTGTTTCATCACCTACCTGCTTTGCACCACTCCCTGTTTATCTCTGCTCCATTAAAATGTTAAAACAAACAAAAATAAAAGAGGAAATGACACAGAAATCTGCGACTGACCTACACCTTAGCTCTAAATGCAGAAGAGACTCTAAGGATGCTTTTAAAGATACAGTCTAGTTAATTCAAATGTAATCAAAACTACTCTACTCCGCTTTAATATAACTAATTACAGTCCCCATTAGTCCACTTATTATTATTATTATTACTGTGTTCATTTAAAGTATAAAATGCCTCAGAAACCAAAACGACTGGATGAAATCTGCTATTTGATTTAATAGCAAGGAAGGAAAACCTTTATCACAACCTGAGCCTGGAAAGAAAACCTCCATCAGAGCCACAGTCATGAAGGAAAACCTCCATCACAACCAGGGCCAAGAAGCAAAACCTTCATTAGATCCAGGACCATGAAGGAAAACCTACATCAGAACCAGAGCCAGGAAGCAAAACCTTCATTAGATCCAGAACCATGAAGGAAAGCCTACATCAGAACCAGAGTCAGGAAGGAAAACCTACATGAAATCCAGAGCCAGTAAGGACAATCTTCATCACAACCAGAGCCAGAAAGGAAAAACTCCTTAACGGCCTGAGGCAAGAATGAAAACCTACATCAGAGCCAGAGCCAGGAAGGAAAACCTCTATCAGAGCCAGAGTCAGGAAGGAAAACCTTCATCAGAGCCAGAGTCAGGAAGGAAAACCTTTATCAGAGCCAGAGTCAGGAAGGAAAACCTCTATCAGGGCCAGAGTCAGGAAGTAAAACCTCCATCAGAGCCAGAGTCAGGAAGGAAAACCTTCATCAGAGTCAGAGCAAGGAAGGAAAACCTCCATCACAACCAGAGCCAGTAAGGAAAACCTCCATCACAACCAGAGTCAGGAAGGAAAACCTCCATCACAACCAGAGCCAGGAAGGAAAACCTCCATCACAACCAGAGCCAGGAAGGAAAACCTCCATCACAACCAGAGCCAGGAAGGAAAACCTCCATCACAACCAGAGCCAGGAAGGAAAACCTTCATCACAACCAGAGCCAGGAAGGAAAACCTCCATCTCAACCAGAGCCAGGAAGGAAAACCTTCATCACAACCAGAGCCAGGAAGGAAAACCTTCATCACAACCAGAGCCAGGAAGGAAAACCTTCATCACAACCAGAGCCAGGAAGGAAAACCTCCATAACAACCAGAGCCAGGAAGGAAAACCTTTATAACAACCAGAGCCAGGAAGGAAAACCTCCATAACAACCAGAACCAGGAAGGAAAACCTTCATCAGAGCCAGAGTCATGAAGAAAAACCTCCATAAGAACCAGAGCCAGGAAGGAAAACTTCCATAACAACCTCAGCCAGGAAGGAAAACCTCCATCACAACCTGAGCCAGGAAGAAAAACCTTCATAACAACCAGAGGTAGGAAGGAAAACTTCCATAACAACCTAAGCCAGGAAGGAAAACTTCCATAACAACCAGAGCCAGGAAGGAAAACTTCCATAACAACCTGAGCCAAAACTTCCATAAAAACCTGAGCCAGGAAGGAAAACTTCCATAACAACCTGAGCCAGGAAGGAAAACCTCCATAACAACCAGAGCCAGGAAGGAAAACCTTTATCAGAGCCAGAGTCAGGAAGGAAAACCTCTATCAGGGCCAGAGTCAGGAAGTAAAACCTCCATCAGAGCCAGAGTCAGGAAGGAAAACCTTCATCAGAGCCAGAGCCAGGAAGGAAAACCTCCATCACAACCAGAGCCAGTAAGGAAAACCTCCATCACAACCAGAGTCAGGAAGGAAAACCTCCATCACAACCAGAGCCAGGAAGGAAAACCTCCATCACAACCAGAGCCAGGAAGGAAAACCTCCATCACAACCAGAGCCAGTAAGGAAAACCTCCATCACAACCAGAGCCAGGAAGGAAAACCTTCATCACAACCAGAGCCAGGAAGGAAAACCTCCATCTCAACCAGAGCCAGGAAGGAAAACCTTCATCACAACCAGAGCCAGGAAGGAAAACCTTCATCACAACCAGAGCCAGGAAGGAAAACCTTCATCACAACCAGAGCCAGGAAGGAAAACCTCCATAACAACCAGAGCCAGGAAGGAAAACCTTCATAACAACCAGAGCCAGGAAGGAAAACCTCCATAACAACCAGAACCAGGAAGGAAAACTTCCCTAACAACCAGAGCCAGGAAGGAAAACTTCCCTAACAACCAGAGCCAGGAAGGAAAACCTCCATCAGAGCCAGAGTCATGAAGAAAAACCTCCATAACAACCAGAGCCAGGAAGGAAAACTTCCATAACAACCTCAGCCAGGAAGGAAAACCTCCATCACAACCTGAGCCAGGAAGAAAAACCTTCATAACAACCAGAGGTAGGAAGGAAAACTTCCATAACAACCTGAGCCAGGAAGGAAAACTTCCATAACAACCAGAGCCAGGAAGGAAAACTTCCATAACAACCTGAGCCAAAACTTCCATAAAAACCTGAGCCAGGAAGGAAAACTTCCATAACAACCTGAGCCAGGAAGGAAAACCTTCATAACAACCAGAGTCATGAAGAAAAACCTTCATAACAACCAGAGTCATGAAGAAAAACCTTCATAACAACCAGAGCCAGGAAGGAAAACCTCCATCACAACCAGAGGTAGGAAGGAAAACTTCCATAACAACCTGAGCCAGGAAGGAAAACTTCCATAACAACCAGAGCCAGGAAGGAAAACTTCCATAACAACCTGAGCCAGGAAGGAAAACCTTCATCACAACCAGAGTCATGAAGAAAAACCTTCATAACAACCAGAGCCAGGAAGGAAAACTTCCCTAACAACCAGAGCCAGGTAGGAAAACCTCCATAACAAGCAGAGCCAGGAAAGAAAAATTCCATAACAACCTGAGCCAGGAAGGAAAACCTTCATAACAACCTGAGCCAGGAAGGAAAACCTTCATCACAACCAGAGTCATGAAGAAAAACCTTCATAACAACCAGAGCCAGGAAGGAAAACTTCCCTAACATCCAGAGCCAGGTAGGAAAACCTCCATAACAACCAGAGCCAGGAAAGAAAAATTCCATAACAACCTGAGCCAGGAAGGAAAACCTTCATCACAACCAGAGCCAGGAAGGAAAACTTCTGTAACAACCTGAGCCAAAACTTCCATAAAAACCAGAGCCAGGAAGGAAAACTTCCATAACAACCTGAGCCAAAACTTCCATAAAAACCAGAGCCAGGAAGGAAAACTTCCTTAACAACCAGAGCCAGGAAGGAAAACTTCCCTAACAACCAGAGCCAGGAAGGAAAACCTCCATAGCAACCAGAGCCAGGAAGGAAAAATTCCATAACAACCTGAGCCAGGAAGGAAAACCTTCATCACAACCAGAGCCAGGAAGGAAAACTTCTGTAACAACCTGAGCCAAAACTTCCATAAAAACCAGAGCCAGGAAGGAAAACTTCTGTAACAACCTGAGCCAAAACTTCCATAAAAACCAGAGCCAGGAAGGAAAACTTCCATAACAACCTGAGCCAAAACTTCCATAAAAACCAGAGCCAGGAAGGAAAACTTCCTTAACAACCAGAGCCAGGAAGGAAAACTTCCCTAACAACCAGAGCCAGGAAGGAAAACCTCCATAGCAACCAGAGCCAGGAAGGAAAACCTTCATCACAACCAGAGTCATGAAGAAAAACCTTCATAACAACCAGAGCCAGGAAGGAAAACCTCCATCACAACCAGAGGTAGGAAGGAAAACTTCCATAACAACCTGAGCCAGGAAGGAAAACTTCCATAACAACCAGAGCCAGGAAGGAAAACTTCCATAACAACCTGAGCCAAAACTTCCATAAAAACCTGAGCCAGGAAGGAAAACCTTCATCACAACCAGAGTCATGAAGAAAAACCTTCATAACAACCAGAGCCCGGAAGGAAAACTTCCCTAACAACCAGAGCCAGGTAGGAAAACCTCCATAACAAGCAGAGCCAGGAAAGAAAAATTCCATAACAACCTGAGCCAGGAAGGAAAACCTTCATAACAACCTGAGCCAGGAAGGAAAACCTTCATCACAACTAGAGTCATGAAGAAAAACCTTCATAACAACCAGAGCCAGGAATGAAAACTTCCCTAACAACCAGAGCCAGGTAGGAAAACCTCCATAACAACCAGAGCCAGGAAAGAAAAATTCCATAACAACCTGAGCCAGGAAGGAAAACCTTCATAACAACCTGAGCCAGGAAGGAAAACCTTCATCACAACCAGAGTCATGAAGAAAAACCTTCATAACAACCAGAGCCAGGAATGAAAACTTCCCTAACAACCAGAGCCAGGTAGGAAAACCTCCATAACAACCAGAGCCAGGAAAGAAAACTTCCATAACAACCAGAGCCAGGAAGGAAAACTTCCATAACAACCTCAGCCAGGAAGGAAAACCTCCATCACAACCTGAGCCAGGAAGAAAAACCTTCATAACAACCAGAGGTAGGAAGGAAAACTTCCATAACAACCTGAGCCAGGAAGGAAAACTTCCATAACAACCAGAGCCAGGAAGGAAAACTTCCATAACAACCTGAGCCAAAACTTCCATAAAAACCTGAGCCAGGAAGGAAAACTTCCATAACAACCTGAGCCAGGAAGGAAAACCTTCATAACAACCAGAGTCATGAAGAAAAACCTTCATAACAACCAGAGTCATGAAGAAAAACCTTCATAACAACC
The DNA here is from genome assembly GCF_017639745.1 of Melanotaenia boesemani. Taxonomy (NCBI): domain Eukaryota; kingdom Metazoa; phylum Chordata; class Actinopteri; order Atheriniformes; family Melanotaeniidae; genus Melanotaenia; species Melanotaenia boesemani. The sequence goes on along the minus strand of NC_055691.1, from coordinate 2,335,048 downwards.
AGAGCCAGGAAGGAAAACCTCCATCACAACCAGAGGTAGGAAGGAAAACTTCCATAACAACCTGAGCCAGGAAGGAAAACTTCCATAACAACCAGAGCCAGGAAGGAAAACTTCCATAACAACCTGAGCCAAAACTTCCATAAAAACCTCAGCCAGGAAGGAAAACCTTCATCACAACCAGAGTCATGAAGAAAAACCTTCATAACAACCAGAGCCAGGAAGGAAAACTTCCCTAACAACCAGAGCCAGGTAGGAAAACCTCCATAACAACCAGAGCCAGGAAAGAAAAATTCCATAACAACCTGAGCCAGGAAGGAAAACCTTCATAACAACCTGAGCCAGGAAGGAAAACCTTCATCACAACCAGAGTCATGAAGAAAAACCTTCATAACAACCAGAGCCAGGAAGGAAAACTTCCCTAACATCCAGAGCCAGGTAGGAAAACTTCCATAACAACCAGAGCCAGGAAAGAAAAATTCCATAACAACCTGAGCCAGGAAGGAAAACTTTCATCACAACCAGAGCCAGGAAGGAAAACTTCTGTAACAACCTGAGCCAAAACTTCCATAAAAACCAGAGCCAGGAAGGAAAACTTCTGTAACAACCTGAGCCAAAACTTCCATAAAAACCAGAGCCAGGAAGGAAAACTTCCATAACAACCTGAGCCAAAACTTCCATAAAAACCAGAGCCAGGAAGGAAAACTTCCTTAACAACCAGAGCCAGGAAGGAAAACTTCCCTAACAACCAGAGCCAGGAAGGAAAACCTCCATAGCAACCAGAGCCAGGAAGGAAAACCTTCATCACAACCAGAGTCATGAAGAAAAACCTTCATAACAACCAGAGCCAGGAAGGAAAACCTCCATCACAACCAGAGGTAGGAAGGAAAACTTCCATAACAACCTGAGCCAGGAAGGAAAACTTCCATAACAACCAGAGCCAGGAAGGAAAACTTCCATAACAACCTGAGCCAAAACTTCCATAAAAACCTGAGCCAGGAAGGAAAACCTTCATCACAACCAGAGTCATGAAGAAAAACCTTCATAACAACCAGAGCCCGGAAGGAAAACTTCCCTAACAACCAGAGCCAGGTAGGAAAACCTCCATAACAAGCAGAGCCAGGAAAGAAAAATTCCATAACAACCTGAGCCAGGAAGGAAAACCTTCATAACAACCTGAGCCAGGAAGGAAAACCTTCATCACAACCATAGTCATGAAGAAAAACCTTCATAACAACCAGAGCCAGGAATGAAAACTTCCCTAACAACCAGAGCCAGGTAGGAAAACCTCCATAACAACCAGAGCCAGGAAAGAAAAATTCCATAACAACCTGAGCCAGGAAGGAAAACCTTCATAACAACCTGAGCCAGGAAGGAAAACCTTCATCACAACCAGAGTCATGAAGAAAAACCTTCATAACAACCAGAGCCAGGAAGGAAAACTTCCCTAACAACCAGAGCCAGGTAGGAAAACCTCCATAACAACCAGAGCCAGGAAGGAAAACTTCCCTAACAACCAGAGCCAGGTAGGAAAACCTCCATAACAACCAGAGCCAGGAAAGAAAAATTCCATAACAACCTGAGCCAGGAAGGAAAACCTTCATCACAACCAGAGCCAGGAAGGAAAACTTCCGTAACAACCTGAGCCAGGAAGGAAAACTTCCATAACAACCTGAGCCAAAACTTCCATAAAAACCAGAGCCAGGAAGGAAAACTTCCTTAACAACCAGAGCCAGGAAGGAAAACTTCCCTAACAACCAGAGCCAGGAAGGAAAACTTCCCTAACAACCAGAGCCAGGAAGGAAAACCTCCATAGCAACCAGAGCCAGGAAGGAAAACCTTCATCACAACCAGAGCCATGAAGGAAAACCTCCATAGCAACCAGAGCCAGGAAGGAAAACCTCCATAACAACCAGAGCCAGGAAGGAAAACCTTCATCAGAACCAGTAAAGATGGCTATCTGTCTGGAACGCTTGGGGGCAAGTATAAAATTTAGATTTTCTAGAATTCCAGTAAGGACCTGGAGGAAATTATTTTGTTATCCGTAAGGAAATGATAAATGACAATGACAATTTTTAGCATTTCACATGCCATCTTTATAATTTTTATTGTATCAAAAAATGATTTTAACTTATTCCAAAGTCAAATATGAAATTATTCATATTTGCATATTACATTTTTCATATGTTATATTTAACAAAGACGCACACACACACGTTTCTGTGTGGAGTTTGTATGTTCTCCCTGTGTATGCGTAGTTTTTCTCCGGGTACTTTGGTTTCCTCCCACCATCCAAAGACATGCATGTTAGGTTAACTGGTGTGTCTAATTTTTCCCTACGAGTGGGAGTGAGTTTGAGTGTTTGATTGTCTCTCTTTGTTTGCCCTGCGATGGACTGGTAACCTGTCCAGGGTGTACCCTGCCTCTCACCTGTTAAATGCTTATCGCAACACTAAGCGGTACAGAAAATGATTGAATGAATGAATAAACACACACACACACACATATATATATATATATATACATATATATATATATATATATATATATATATATATATATATATATATATATATATATATATATAATTTTTTTTTTGGATATTCATTTTGGGGAAATTAGCAACCTGATGAATGAACATTATGACTGTTAACACACCAGTGTTTTATTGTGTGGTTAATTACTGTAAGCTGATCAAACTTGAGCCAAAAGGTGGTGCTGGAGGAAAAGTCTGGGATCATCTAAGTCACTTATTCAGGGGCCTTAAACATCCAAATACCAGAAGGTGATGGTAATCTATGTGGTAACTGCTGGTTATGGTGGACATGCGGCATAGATGGTGTTAATTGACAGAAGAAAAGGTGTAACTGGGACTGAACAGGACACAGGCGTTCCTGATAATCGGGACGTCATTATGTGTCCTACAACGGAATCAAACCATGAGGAATAAGTCTTTAGTTCGTTTCTGGATTAACTGTGTCTCCGGCTGGAGCTTAGAGTGTGTTTGTGGTATGTGGTATCACCTCTGTCAAGGAAACTGAGGAGGAATGTGTGTTAAAATAGAAATGTGTCAACATTATAATAAACGTTATTCAGCTGTATTTGTGCAAGACTTGAAGAAGCTCACATCTGAGAGACAAACATCTTCCTCCTAATTGTAGTGAAGTGATGGACACACCGACAGTAATTCTCTTTTTCTCAGTTCCATACCAGAGGTGGTGGTAAAGTGGAAAGAATGTGTGTGTCGGAGTGTTCAGCCTCCTCACCATGCAGAATTGGTGAGGTAATCCCTGTTTAAACAAGCCCTGACACTACTCTCCAGGCATGAGCATGTTTCACAGTGATGAGTTGGAACTGCACGGATGAGACAAACTGCTGGACCACATTATTCTCCAGAGTCCAACAGACTGGGAGCTTTTACTGTGATTCATGTGAGAAATTGATGGACATGCTCGCCCAGTACATGTTTACCCTCAGCATCCGCACTTAATACACTTACCTTTTAAAGTAAATTTTTAGATGGTATTTTTTATTTATTTATTTAGTTATTATTTTTTATATTTTTTATGTTTTACGTTTGTCTGTAAATGGTTTAATATTTAAATAAAAAAGTTGAAATAACTTTTTTAGTCCAGAATATAAATATGTGTTTGCCATCAAGATGAAAAGAGGTTAACTTAAAGATAAATACAAAGTTTTTCCTTGAAATAGAACAAACCTACTTATTTGTACTTTAACCTATAAAACTCTGCTAGATCTCCAGCACTCCCGAGCGCTATCATTTATATTATTCTCAGTTTCTCAGGAACAGTAGCGTTTAACTCTCTGGAGTAAATTGTGATGGATAGCTTACCATTAGGTGATCTACAGAAGTTTTCCAGGCATTCATATCCCATCCAGAAGGTTTACAATCCAGCTGCAAAATGTGGTGTTTATTCAGAGACTCTATGAGTGATCCATGATAACACCATTATTTATTACATTTCCATAGTAAAAGAAAGATGTCTATCCCTACTCTGTTGATAAGAGACCTCGATTATGCCCTTGAAATTTTGATGAGGCCACTTTCTGTCAAACTTTCTACCAATCAGAGAGATTAAATTCATTATAATGTCCACTCAAGTGCAACCAAAGATCCACAACTAAGCAGAAAGTTCTGTGTCGGTCTGAAAAGAACAAAAACAATGGTCCTGTATAGCTGGAATAAAGACAAGAAGATGATTTTGATCCACGGTGGCATCAAAACCTAATTGAGTTGGAGGTGGTTTTGTGAGGATAGTAGGTAAATAGTAGCATAAATAAGTACAAATAGCAAAAAACAGCTGGAGGGTAAATATGTAGTAAAGAGTTTGCGTTGTGTGTTTGTGTTAATGCCATTTTTTTCCCTCTGAAAGCCCAGATTTGAGAGAATAATATGCAGATGAGAATCAAATCAAATCAAACTTTATTTATAACGCACTTTTCATGCCAAAGGCAACACAAAGAGTTTTACATGATTTAAAACATTCATGCATATTTCAGTTCATTCATATTAAAGATAGAAACATAAAGTCTTTCACACAGATGCACACGTACACATGTATACCCATGTATACATGTATACTACCCCCCAAAAAAAATTTGTTAGAAGCTAAGCTAAAAAGGCCTCTTTTTAAAAACATCAACAGTCTCTGCAGCCCAGAGCTTCTCTGGCAGGCTGTTCCACAGACGAGGGCCGTAACAATGGAAAGAGGCATCACCATACGTCCTCATCCTTGGAACAACTAAAAGGCCAGTACCAGAAGACCTCAGGGTCCACAAGGGCTCATGATTTAAAAGGTCTGATAAATAAGAGGGCCCAAGACCATTAAGACAGTTAGAAACGACTAAAAGAACCTTAAAATCAATTCTGAAACGCACGGGGAGCCAAAGCAGCGATTTTAAAACTGGTGTAATGTGATCTCACCCTCTGGTCTTCGTCAGAACTCGTGCCACCAAGTTCCAAGTAGCTGTAGGTTTGAGATGGACTTTTTGGGAAGACCAGAGAACAGGGCATTACAGTAATCTAATCTACTAGAAAAAAAGCATGCATCAGCATCTCCATGCTGGCAAAAGAGAGAAAAGGCTTGGTCACTGTTGATCTGTGTGTTTTTTCTACAATAGTAATAAATTCTGTTTTTGTGTTTTAGGAGGCCTTCGTGGTGCTGTAGCTATTGATATATCCATTGTAGGCAAGGCAAGTTTATTTGTGTAGCACAATTTAACGACAGGGTGATTTAAAGTGCTTTACAGAATACAAGAATCATAGTTTAACAACAAAACAAAGAAAAAGGAAAAAGAAAGAACACTGGATTGCTAACAGTATTAAAACATGGTCAAGTTTAAAAATTCAAGTTTAAAAGAAACAGATGCCGATTCAGACTTCTATTTTACATTATTTTATCCTCATAATCTGACAAATGAGGCTGTCCTGAAAAAGAAAAAATGTCTGGATATTGACTGGAATTAAAAGGGATGAGCTTTTGCATGCATTAAAAAAAAAGCTGGGGGACCAAATATGGTGAAAATGACTCTGAGTTTTAAGGGTTTATTGATGGTGCAAGCATATTTATTCTACAAGGAATTATTGGATGAAGTGAAGAAGAACCAAGAAAACACCAAGCCTTTTGAGCGTTCTTTAGTTTCGCCTTGATTATGGCTTTATGTTATTTTATTTTTTTTCTGAAGCTGTGAAGGTCTCAGGCTGGCACGTTGTGGCCCCTCTGGCCCGCAGGCGTTTGCCCCGCGAGGGATTAGCCAACCACGCCCGGAAAAGACGTGTGAAATTGTAATGGGCACGAAAATAAAATGACAGAGTTTGTGAGGCTGTGCATGGAGGAGCGTGTTAGCTGTTGGCATGAACACTGCTCTGTAAGCTGATATATGAGCATGTGTGTGTGGATGCCCTGTAAGTAGTTGGGCCAACTGCGAGGCTGGTGTGAGTCAGAGGGTTTTCAGCGAGCTGAGGGTTCAGAGAGCTGTGATCACGGCTAATAGCAGGTGCTCCGAATGGGAAACATGATCAGCGCCACACACTGCAGCTGTATGCTGTAATTGATTAGAGCAAATTTTATGACAGTAAGCCTCAGGCATCCAGCCACAGCTCATGTCCAACAATAGCTTTTAATCCCCAGACTCCTCCTCAATAATTGTGTTTTTACTCATTGTCTAAAGTAAATAGAAAAGATTTTCATCCTCAGTTTTTTACATCCAGTAGGAGCTCAGTTCTTTTTACTGGAGAGGAAACAGAAGAGATTAGTTCTTACTATCCTTCATCTTTATTACAACTCTGGATTCTGAAGCTTTGTTTATTATTCTCTACTTGTCAGTGCACATGAAGATATCCTTTTCAGAGCTTATTGCTTGTTCTCAATCATGTTACCTTTGCAGCTTCACGTGCTTCCAGCAAACAAAGAAGTGATCAATCAAACCAGCATGTCTAATGTTCTGCAAGCATGATGCAGAGAACTTTTACAGTTAAGATGTAAGTTCTGTCTGGAACTATCTGCTGCTTCACACCAGCTTCTACACGGACAATGTAAATGTCTTGGTGTGTGGGTGGGTTGAAGCAGGAGGCAGCTAGCAGCTAGAAGTATGTTGGTGTTTTCATATCATTGTTGCTACGTGTGTTTGGTGAAAACAAACCATGACAGACTGCTTAACTCTATGATGGTCTAAATCTTCGTTGGAGTCCAGTCTATGTCGTCCTCATCAGAAAGATTGCTGGGACATCTAAGCAGCCACGGCTTTTATCTCTCCATGAGCTTTGATTCAGTCCCAACATCTGGTCAGCTAAGAGAAGGACCTTAACCAGCTCAAGTAAAGTGATTTACAAACCTTTAACCAAGTGATCACTGAAAACTCTAACTTGATCTGAATCAGCTCCTTTTGAGTCCATCCAAAGGTCCACAAAACACTTTTTTTTACGTCTTTTCATTAAATCCCAGGATCACTCTCATTTTTAGGACTTTATGAGGAATCCGGAATTCACGATGTAAACATCACAAACCTCTAAACTTACAGATTCATCATTGAATGGTTCTGCAGACTTTGTGTAACAAGGTCCATTTTCAAGAACTGTCTCAACTTTGACCGTTTTTATTCACATTCATCATGACTCCGAACAGATCACTGGGTTATTGTTTTCCCTTTTGGGAAAAACCAACAGCATGTTATGTTGTAACTTTTGTGAGCTTTTCCATCTTTTTCCTCGTTCATACTCATTTTAAATGTCCATTTTCCTCATTTGTCGTAAATGTGAAAAAAAAAGATAAAAGCTTGTGAAGCCAGACTGTGTCGAGGAATTAGGTTGGATTCGTCTTATTCTGGAACGGAAAGCTATCCCAACTGTCAAACAGCCCACCGCAAATGATCCCGTGGCTCCAAATCTCCACTCCAGCTGTGACCTAAAGCCTTGAGAATGATGCTGCCATCTTTGTTGTGGGTGGTCATGGAGAGAAACAAGAGCAGATTCTTCCCCTGATCTCTCCCGAGGAGTGACGGTCCTTCCATTTTTGATATCAGCATGAGTCATAGCAGGGAAAGATTACCAGGAAAAGTTGGGACACTTTAGAGTGGAGTCATTTATACGCAAAGCTGTATATGAGTAATGTTCAAGTCATGTTAAGATGATTTTTATATCATGTTACTTTATTGAAGGGTGACTTAGATTTTAACCCTAACCATTTATAGTTGTGGTGTAAAGCTGTAAAATGCATCATGCATCAATACAACACTAGTAATGGACCTAAAATGATGAGATAAACTATGTAGAGCTACGAGATCTCTGATTCATCATCACTTCTTCACAAAAAGTCTGAGATAACCAACTTGAAATTTAGGATAGAAGACATGACTTATTACATCAAATCAAAATGTCCAGACATCTCAGTTTTCAAACCTTAAACAAAGGCCAAAACAGCATGTGTCAGAGACTTTTATAGGTACCTACACAAATCTTCATTCAAATGCTCCCATAACTGGAATTCTGAGATATTCTTGACATCAGGTTTGAATGGTCCACAGTTGAAAATTTTTTTTAAAACACCCAAGATACCCCCAAAAGAATGTAGTTTTATTCTTGTTGTTTATTTTAACAGTAAGTCAGATAGTGCTTTCAGACAGACACTGTTCTGGTTCTGGTTCTGTTCTGGAGTCTCAGGACCTTAGAGGTCTCTGATGGACCACCAGGTTCTGGTTAAACTCTACAAATACCCAGTTTGTAGAAAACAAACACAATGTCCACAGAACTATTCAATGAGAAATCTGTTCATTGAGAGGTTTTTGTTGTTTTCATTGTGGATTCCTGGTTCCTCATAAAGTCCTAAAATATAAGAGTGATTTAATTTAAAGACGCAGAGAAAAGTGTTTTGTGACAGTTCCCTCTTCTTTGATGTGCACAAGTTCAGTTAAGGATTGGTTTGAGGAACGGCAACAGATCATCTTTCACCCACTCTGCACCTGATGGTTAAAATGTCGATTCCTCCAGTATTTAATTATAGTTACATTATCTATAGAAATACGCCTAAAAGTCTTCCCAGTAACCAGAATGGCATCTACTATGGTGCCAGCCGCTTTTTCACTAGCGCTTCTTTCAACATCCGTCACCGTAATCTGTGTCCCCTTGTCAACTGGCTATCACTTCATTCCCATAGACTGATCCACTGGTACCAGTTTATTTATAACAACCTTAATTGTAAAACCCCTGAGATATGCTCCAGTAGCTATATGAACTTATTCAGTGACTGGAACCAGTTACGCTAGAATGAAAGGAAACACTTACACCAATGTATGATGTGTAATTGCACCTGGGCCAGGTCATTCCTGGTTAAAAGAAATAAGTAAAAAACTAAAAATATTTCATGAATAGTGTAAACTAACACAAACCAGAGCCCTGTTTGAACATTAAAGATTATACACTCCCTGTCAGGTCTACCTTTTCAACTTCCTGTTTACACAAATATCTAATCAGCCAATCACATGGCAGCAACTCAATACATTTAATCATATAAACATGGTCAAGTCGACTTTCTTAAGTTCAAACTGAGCATCAGAATGAGGAGAAGGGGATTTAAATTACTTTGAACGTGGCATGGTTGTTGGTGTGAGTATTTCAGAAACTACTGATCTACTGGGATTTTCACACACAACCATCTCCAGGGTTTCCAGAGAATGGTCTGAGGAAGAGAAAATATCCAGCGAGCAGCAGTTGTCTGGACCATGGCTTTTGGAACGTAAAATGCAGACACTGCTTTCCAGCACTTGGTGATTACTGTATGTTATTCTCAGATTTGAAGTGCTGAAGGAGCAGGCGCCGTACTAATACAGAGTAGCAGTAACAGGACTGATCACCCTGTTTGCTGTTTTTCCTGCAACTTTAATTGGTACCAGCTCAATTATTCAGCAACTGAGAAAGAAACACTGGCTGTGTCCAAATGTGCTCCCTACTCCCTACATTGTGCCCTATAGGGGCCAGAGTGTCTGAATGTCCACAGAGAAAAAAGTAGGGCACTCAAAATTACCCACAATGCATCTTGAATAGTAGTGAGCATCGATGGTCATTAGACGGGTCAATATAGACCACAATGCATTGCGGGCAGAAGCTCAACATGGCGCAAGGAGGCGAAAAAATTGAGCTGCATGACATAAACTATAAGCAAACAAACAAAGAATAAAATACAACATAAGGAATAAAAATATTTACACACAACTTTGGATTGGATTTGGAATGACATCTTGTCGCCGATTGTGGCTGCAGTGGTGACGGCGGTAGTCACGTGGTTTGCGGCGACGAAAAAGTAGGCAGTTTCATGTCCGAATCGCCAAGAGAATGAGTCACTATGTAGTGTGCTATGAAATGCAGCCCTATGTAGTGAACGGGGGGTAAGGGAATAGGGTAGACATTCGGACACAACTGTCTTTGCTTTTGGTAGTGCCTAACTTTAATGTATGCATTGGATCCAGCCCTGTGCCCACTCAGGTGTTCACTGACCACAACATTCCTGGCCCGAATGTACAACTATAACCAGCGACAGAGATCCAATTATACACTCGATATATAGAACCTCAATATCCGACATAAAAAGGGTGCAGCCAATCACCAAGCCTTGTCCCGTACCTGATGTAATTTTGTGTATGGTTGTTCCTTTGTTTGGTATGTGTGGTGTTGTAAACCTTGGGGTCTGTGTTTTGAGGGAGGGGGTGATGTAGCCCTAGGCCTGCCAGCCTGTTGATTTTTTTGCAAATTGTCTGTGCCAGTGCCTGCAGGTGGTTGGCCGCTGATTCTGTGCCTCCGGCTCTGCCCTGCTTCTCCAGGATTGGTCGCCTGCAGTGCCCCCTCCTCTATGACTGGTCAGTCATGATTACTTCTTGCTACATAAGCACCTGTCCACCTCCAGCTCACTGCAACCCTTGCAGTTTGCCGTTGTGGTAAAAAAAACTAAGTGTGATAACAGCTCAGTTTGCCACTGAGGATTGGTTTTTGCTGTACTGGTACCTTGTCTGCTGCAGATTTATAGAACTCTATCTTTTGTTTTCTTTATCTTTAGCTAACTGCCCTTGAGTGGTTTCTTTTGTTCGGAGATTGTGTTTTATTTGTTAATGGGATATTCAGACGCCTTTTGTTTGCTAAGTGCGTAAAGTGATCCCATGGTTGGTTCACATCCTGTCTTCATCCTGACAATAAGTTGCTGTTATTATACGAGGCTGTCTTCGATAGTTTGTGTTTCAACCCCTTTTTCCCCTGGACCCCATAGGGGTTTTAACAATAGATTTCTTTTTCTTTTTAGAGTGTCAGTGATGAGGTTTCCTTTTGGCTTCACATGAACTTGGACAAATACGGATTCACTGCTCCTTTATTAACTATGTTGGAAGACCAATTAGCCCTTTTTTCCTCCTCCTGACCTCAGCAGAATATTGAAGTGATCATGTAGACATCATAAACTGATAACCTTCATCAGATAATGGCAGCTATCTGATTATAAGAAACTGGTTAACACTTCTAGATTCTCTCTGATACTCTTCATGCACGTAGACCCATACATCCAATTTATAAATTTTTTTACATGTGTGCATGTAAAAAAAAAAAAAAAAAACTTTGCTTCTACTTTATCTTTTTAAAATCTTCTGTTAAAACTATGTCAGGGGAACGTATAATAAAAGCATGATGGCGTGCAGCAGCAGGAAGTCAGACTATAAATGAAGTAAAGTATCGTGGGTTTATTAGCTCCCACATTAGAATTGCTAAGACTTTGGTCACTGGCATGTTTTGAAATTAACAGGAAGTTATGTCACTACGCACGTGCTCCGAAAGAAATCTGATGATGGACTAGAAAACGAAGACAAGCATTTTTCTTTTTTTAAATTGAGCTTTTTCAGAAGTGCATGTGGATGTATCAGATCTGATATTACAATTATCTAATTACTCCCAGTTTTTGGACTTTGGCGGTCATGTGAACAGATTCAGTGTCACATTTATATCGTGGAAATGGTTTAATCTCGTTTACAAAGGAATTGCTGGTGGACGAGCATATTTAGACAATGTCATGTTCCAGTGTTTCAGCATAGTTGCATAGCATAGCTGAGCATTTATTTATCGTTTGGAAAATGCATATTAAAACATGAAAAAGAAACGAGAGGAAATTTGATGTCCTCATTTTCATTTATTTTAAAACCATGAAGTGAAGAATAGCAATCATTAAAGATCTCCTTAAAACAGTGTATGAAAACTCAATCTAATGACTTGTTTTCAGAAAGCTGAAGAATTTCAACACATTAAAAATTTAATTCACATTTTCTCTTTTTATTTTCTTTACAGATAAATTCCTGCCAACAGTTTGAAACTTTGGGGAAGCTGCTTTCAGTTGATATAAAGCTGATTTATGGAGTCAAAGCTGATTCTGGACTCTGCAGGTGTTTTCTCTTCACACATCATCCCTGACCTTTGAACCACCATCCAGGCCTTGCTTATCCCCACTTAATGAAGCTGTACTAGTCACAGTAAAAGAGAACACCAAGCAGAAGATTTAGTGAGATATGCCTCTCCTCAAACAACATCTTTTTCCTCTCAGCAAGCTAATTAGAGGAGCTGAAGAGGACAAACTGTGCTCTGGGACTTGGCTGGACGTGTCAACAGGTCTGTTTTGATCAGGGGATGAGAGCGTTCTCGTTGCCGAGCTTAAAGGATTGGTAAAGAATGTAAATTCAGGTCTGCTGTGGTGAGGGGTCAGCAAGACAGAAAGGGAGGGGTCAGCCAGGCTAAAGTTACACAGAGACAAAAGTACCAAAGTCAAGGCTAAAGTCAGCGAACGCAGCAGGAAAATGCAGCTATCAGCCATGTGGGAGGGTTCTCTTCTCAGTTTTAAGCAGCAACATTTACAACTTTTGCTGTCTGACTGAGACATTTTATTTATTTATTTTTCAACATAAACTTGATTTATGGATTATTTTCATGCATACTTTTGAAAACAACTACAGAAAATCCTGGGTTTAGATCCAAAGACATTTATGCATTGTAAAAATGAAAGTTACCAATACTCAAAAATTCAAGACACCTTTCTCCACTGGACTTGTGAGTTTTAAGGTCAAGTTACAGTCCTAAGTTTGAAAGAAAATAGCTTCTACTTGTCCCAGTTAATTGGTTTTTGTTGGGGAAACTCATCATTCACATGTATGTAAACTTGATATTTTGAGTCCTATGAAAGAACAAGAAAAAAAAACTGCCCTCCTCAGCTGAGGTTCAAGCTAGTGACGTTCTGGCTGTGAGACCAACTATGTTGTGTGTTTGCAATGAAGGTACTTTTGTTGTTTATTCATTGTATCATATGCATGCGTCCTCTCCGGCTTCATCCCACCATCCACAGACATGCATGTTAGGTTAATTGGTCACTCTAAGTTATCTCTAGGAGTGAGTGTGAGTGTGAATGGTTGTTTGTCCCTGTCTGTGTTGGCCCTGCGATACACTGGTGACCTGTCCAAGGTGTACCGGCCTCTCACCTGTTAAGTGCTGGGTTAGTTTAATTGCATTTCTATTCAAACTGCAGCTGTGTTCTTTTGGACGGGGGAGGGGCCTGAGCCAGCACCACTGCTTGAGAAGAGTAACATTGCAAGGTTTCATGTCAGTCTCCAAAAGTCTCCACTAACACCAAAAAAGTAAATACATTTGGTGCTAGTAGCTTCTTTGAAATAGAGTCACTACATGGGTCGGAAAAAACTTGCTAAATAGTAGTTAAAGTAGGTAAATTGCCAACACTGATTTAGCGCCGAGGTGTGCATCGCTCTGATCGGTGTACCGGAAATGGTGCACAGACAAACGTTCTGCGTTGTTTGGAATGCAGTCTGCCATTACATGCGTTAATTTCTTAAGGCGTTATTTTTTTGTAATTAATTAATCATAATTAATGACTCTGTGTGTGTGTGTGTGTGGGGGGGGGGTGTGTGTGTGTGTGTGTGTGTGTGTGTGTATGGAAAGTGAGAGCGTTGGGCTCGCATGTTTTTCTTTTTTTTTTTATACTGTTTTCTCATGATAATGGGAACCAATGGAAAACAAGCATTGTTTTCTCGAGATTACATATTATTCAAACGCAAGTTGCGAGGGGGCTGGAGCTGCTGGTCCATCACAGAACCAAAACAAAGAGACAAACATTCAATCAGACTCCTAGCAAGAATTTAGTGCCTAACATACATGTCTTTGGACTGTGGGAGGAAGCCGGGAGAGACCCCATGCATACACGAACATACAAACTCCACACAGGTTACTCCCATAAACCTACTTGTTGTTAATATATAAGAATTATAAAAATAAGATATATTAAGTATGTACATTAATAAATTATATTGGATTTAATTGAGTGCATTTGTGGTCAACTGGTAGAATCTTAAAATCTTTTAACATGATAACTAGATTATCTGACCACAATCTAACTCTGGTGGCCAGAAAATTAACAAAAAAGAGTTACTCCATTAAAAAGGGACAGAGTTACATAAAATTCCAAAAAATGATTTAATTTCAAAACCATCATAGAACATACTAATTGGACAGTCAAATTTTATTAAACAAGTTACAGGGTATAATCGCTAACGATCTTGCCTTAAGGAACAAAGTTGTAGGGGAACTCAGAAAGGCTAAGGCAAATATTTTCATGGCGATAATTAAATAGGCTAAGGGTTAATCTAAAATGACATGGGATTAGTTGAAAAAACTCACTGGACAACACCACAATATAAGGAAACCAACTGAACTTAACTTGGATAGAAAACTGACACAGGTCCCAATGAAAGTAGCAGCTGCTCTTAACCAATATTTTTTGTTTCTTTCCTGCTAGGTTTATTGATATTAATATTAGCTCATCAGAACCAGTCTTTGTTATAAGACATGTTTCCAAATTAAAAATCACAAGTATAATTAAATTTCTTAAACCTTCAAAGGCAAAATATGTCTTTGGAATGGATGCAAATATGGTTAAAATCTTAATTTATCATTAGCTTCATCCATCATTAATCTTTCAAAATCTCAGGGACAATTTCCTTGCAACTGGAAATCCGCAATGGTTACACCAATATTAAAAGCTGGGATCCCAAGTCCATCTGTAATTATCGACCAATCAGTAACCTTCTCTCTTTGTCTAAAGTAGCTGAAAAATGGGTGGCTGAGCAAATCATACAATATCTAGATAATATTTGCTTCCCTCTCCATCCAATGCAGTTTGGCTTCAGATCGAACCACTCAACAGAGACGGCTAATTGCTTTTTCATAGAAAAGATTAAATAACTAATTTTGGATATCAAAAAAGCTTTTGATACTGTTAACCATAAAGGTCTCCTGTCCAAATTAGCTGTCTTTTTTTTTCTAAAATGGTTAGAATCTTATTTTTAGTACTAATTAATAATTATCAATCAAATGTTCTTGGTTTGTCTGCCGGCACTCCACAGGGATCTATATTGGACCCTCTTTTGTTTTGTATATATATATATATATATATATATATATATATATATATCAGTGATTTACCATCTATCGGCCCTGATGCTTATATACAAATATATGCTGATGACACAGTACTATGTGTACATGGTACCACGAAAACAGAAGTTGCAGCCAAGCTTACAAAGTGCATGGTTAATGTTACAACATGGCTGAAGCAATGCTGCCTCAGTTAAATATCTTAAAAACAGTTGGCATGTACATAACAAAAACAAATGACACTTGTGCAGTCCCAGATTTCTTTGTTTCTGGTGAGTGACTACAGATTGTAAAATAATAAAGGCCTGGGAACGCCTCGGGATCCCCCTGGATAAGCTGGTGAATGTGGCCGGGGAGAGGGAAGTCTGGGTTTCCCTGCTTAGGCAGCTGCCCCCGCGACCCGACTCCGGATAAGCAGCAGAAAATGGATGGATGGATGAAATATTGTCTAAGAAGCTGGTCATCAGCCAGTTCCACTACACTCAAACCACTGCAGTCTTTGTACACACAGAAACTTTCACCATTGTAAAATCATAAGGAAATATGGTCTCATGGATTGGGAAAATATAATTAAATATGCAAATATATGTCTTCTTTATAAAATCATGCATGGTTTAGCATGGTTTAGACCCCAAGATACATGAATCCTCCACTTGGGGCAGGACCCTTTTGCAGCCATGGTCTCGGACTTGGAGGTGTTGATTCTCATCCCAGCCGCTTCACACGCTTCTTTATGTGTGCATTTAATCACTTTTTGTGAAGTTGTTTTGCTTTGTGTTTTGGTGGTTTCGTCTCAGTGCTGTGTAGATTTTGATAATGTTATTATAAACTGTGTCTGATTTATCATCTCCTGATTAGCTTTACTTATTGACTAATCTAGTGTCTTTTCTCTATGGTGTTTAGTTTTTAACAAAGCTATTATTGCTGTTCCTGTCTTTTTTTTTTTTTTTATGTTTTTTTCTTTTTCCAGGGAGCCTTTGTAAAATCTGGCCAGGGATAATGGATAAAGATTAGCCCTTTGACTAAATCTGGCATATTTAGAAGTGTTCTTTTGATTTTTCTTTTAATATACTCTCTGTGCCAAATAAACTAAAATATTTTATGAATAAAAAATAAATAAAACCTCCACCAAGCGCTCCTTCATGCTTTGGATGCAGCAGTCTGGCTCTGAAGGACCTCTGCTCCAGGGTATGAGAGAGGTGGGGATGAACGCTGAGCAATTGTCTTCTTCTCCCCCAACACCTCAACTGGTGACAAGGGACATTCCAGTACAGAGCCGTTCTGTACTGGAATACCTCAGCACAGTAAAACTGATCAATACATCCGATTTTACTTCTATAAAGTCTGACAAAGGTTGACGTGTGACGTGTCTGACTGTTAAGTTTTACCAATTACTAATTCGCATAACTACACATCTACACATGACTGTGGCCCATCTATCTATCTATCTATCTATCTATCTATCTATCTATCTATCTATCTATACACATATATATTAGGCATAAAAAGTGAATGTAATACTTCACTACTGTGTTTCCAGTTGGACTGAAATCTTTGTTTCTAGCAGATCACATTGCGCCATCATCCATCCATCCATTATCTTGACCGCTTATTCCATTTCGGGTCGCGGGTGAACTGGAGCCTATCCCAGCATTTTAACAGGTGAGAGGCAGGGTACACCCTGGACAGGTCACCAGTCTGTCGCAGATTGCGCCATCAATGTAAAAAATTCTATCTGCATATAATGACTAATGGAAAATGTATTTTTCCATTTATCACTAAAATTTAAATGCAGTTATTTTTTTCTTAAATCTGAACAGATCTGTGCTGACCATGTTGATATGTACAATATGTTCTGTTTGCTAATAACTTGTCTGCTCTACATAGCTGCTGCACAGGCTGTTTCTGTTCTGAGCCTCTGTCAGGAGCTTGGGCTTATTGTTCAGGCCATCTGCAGTTTATCAAACATGGCCCATTCCTCTGTCTTCAACCTCTCTCAGCTCCGTTCTCTCACATTAGAGGGTGAAAAAAGGCTCTACAGCTGGACCTGAGGACTTGACTTTGAAACGTGAAACGTCTGCAGGCTTGTTTGCACAGCGTTTGGAAATGGTTGGCAGATTTAACATGGAGGACGTTAATTACTGGACAGGTTCGATAAGCCTCCCAAGAGAGTGGGACTTCCTGTGTCGTCTGTTCTAAACTCTTAGTCTTCCTACTGAGCTTTGAAAAGGAACTCGGCAGCTTCTGCACTAAGAGTGAGGACTCAACTGTTGCTGTCCTCCTGTTAGAAAAGACTTACACAGCAGTATATAATTAAAATTGACATTATAAAGTCATGTAGCCATTTTCTATTATCTAAAGTTAAGCAAAGAGTCTTTCAGATGCTTGAGGTGAAACCCTGCAGTGGTGTCTGTTGGGTCTGTTTCAGCGGTGGCTGCTGGAAGAAGTAGTCCCCTGCTCTGCCCACCTCTCAGCATCTTGTTAACATCCAGCTGGGTGATATGGGAGTGTTAACAGACGACACACTGCTGCATGTCATCACTGACTGATGGTTGAAGTAGTACCGCATAGTTAAACCTTTATTTGGTTATAAGAAAAGACAGGAAATAAAGAAGAAATAAGGAAAGTTTGCATACATACCTGCTGCTTACAGGAAGGTAGAGCTGCGTTATATATTTTGTTAATTGCTCCATATAGGATTTGGCGTAAAAATTGAAAACAATTAAAATGTACAAAGCTAATGAAAATTACATTTATTGTCATGGACTGTGAGCTCTGGTTCTAGTTTTGGATTAGTTTCTGTTGGACTTTCTTCTTTTTCGGCAGGTATCACTGGCTTAGAGTTACGCTGCTTGTTGACTCCTCTTTCCTGTACTGCACCCCCAACAGGTCTAGGCAGATGGCCGTCCTTTGTTCTGGTTCTACTGAAGGTTTTCCTTCTCAGTCCTGGTTCTGATGAAGGTTTTCCTTTCTGGTCCTGGTTCTGATGGAGGTTTTACTTCTCGATTGTGGTTGTGATGGAAGTTTTCCTTCCTGTTTCTGGTTCCACTGGAGGTTTTTCTTCTCTGTCCTGGTTCTGATGGAGGCTTTTCATCAGAATCAGGACTTATGGCAGGAGTTTGGCGGGAGCAGCCCAATAGAGGCCCAGATCTACTAACATAGATGCAGGCTGTGCAAAGAGACCTCTGATACAATCCAGCACATAACAGCAGGGTGTAAAATGCTGGCAGGAAACAATACATGGAATGCAATAACCAAGTAGTCTTCATCTGTGCAGAACATGGACTGGAGACCCACAGGTAACAAAGGGGAAACACCTCCCAAGGTGGTGGAGAATGAGATAGTGAAGATGTTGTAGGATTTCCAGGTAAAGACTGATAAAATGGTGGTGGCCAACCAAACCGGACATTGTAATCATGTATAAGCAGCAAAGGAGAGCCTAGGGATCGATGTAGCTATCTCCAGTGATGGAAATATCAGGACAAAGGAACATGTGAAACTGGAAAAATACCAAGGCCTGAAAAAAGAACTGTATGCAGTATATCACATTCAGAAGGCAAATGAATTCAATAACTATCAATGCTCAGACTGCTGGTGATTCTTAAACAGATTTTGTACATATTTAATAAAACACTTCTTTATATTTTACTTTAAACTGTTTCAGGGTTGTTCATTCTTTTAATTCCACATTCAAACTATTCCATAGTTTAGTTCCACAAACTAAAAAAGAAAAATCTTCTTTTTGTTGTATGGCTGGATCTAGGGCTGCAACGATTAGTCGACATTGTCGACAATGAAATAGTCGACTACTGTCGGCAAAAAAAAAAAAAAAACAACCTACAGAGTGAGACATTGTCTTCTTCCCTATCTCTGCTGAGAGTTGCACGTGTGCAATAAAGTCTGCAAGGGGAAAAAAATGGCGGCTGACCGGGCAATAGAACAGCGGCAGAGGACTTCAAAAGTCTGAAATAAGTTCACGTTAAACTTACAAAATAAATTAATTATATGTCAGATTTGTAAAGGGGACCTTGCGTACCATGGAAGTACGTCTGCAATGTTCGAACTTTTAAAGAGGAGGAACGTCGGACTTGCAGAACAACCTTATGCAAGATTTCAAAGCTGAAAGTGAAATAAGATCCATTTAATAATTACGAGATACAAAATCCAATTGGTCGACTAGTCGGTGACCAGTCGACTCTCAGAACAGTCATTAGTTGCAGCCCTAATATGTACTGATGTGGAGATGGTGGCATACACAAAAACTCTGCATCCTCCAGCATTCAGGTAAAGTAGTGAACTGCAGCCACTGAAGCTCAAATTCATCAAGCTTTGCATGCGTTTGTTCACAGCAGAAAAATCTGACTTTAGTTCAGCTTCAGTCAGTTTATATGGCATGGGTTTGCAACAGAAGCTGTCTCAGGATACTTAAAAAAAGGCAGAGGTTCATTTCAAATGAATGAATTTAGTTTCTACTTTCAGTGCAGTACTCCTGTACACCTGTGTTTGTGTGTTTCCAAGTATCTGCTGTCTGTCTGCGTGAGCTCCATTTGGATTTGTGTGGATCTGTTTCATCAGAGCCGCCTGATGTTTCATGTGTTCCAGCATTGCCAAGGTACGACAACAGAGCTCCAGCCCACTCCGCCTCCTCCTCTCATTATCCCATGCAGATGTTCAGTACCAGGCTTTCCAAGTATCAGGTGACCACAAATCTAATTGATATCAAAACTCTGGCCGGGGAAGCCTAAGCTCCTTTGCGATCTCAGGTTACGGTGTGTTATAAGCTCGGCCTGACTTCTGACAGCCACTTTCGGCGTGAAACATGCACTGTCTTCGCTTCAAAGGAGGCAAGCATTGAGAAAAAAACATCCTGCCGCCACCTAGGAGGAGTGCGCCGTTCTGCCTGTTTCCAGTGTTCTGACCCATTTGACTCTAAACCGGATTAATCACGCTCAGAAATTCTAGCAGTCTGAGTGGAGGACTTGTCTCTGCACTATAAACCAAAGGCATTAACAAACTCATCGGCAAACAGTGAGTTTAATATGGGAAAGTGATCCGATGCGGGGTATTACAATGCAGCAGAGAAGGGAATTGGAAGCTTAGGGAGAGGATGTGATGTTAATGACTTTAAGGCGACATAATCCTCCCCATCTGGGCCCGGCGATTGTTTGATATTTATGGTCGATGATCAGCCTAATAGGTTTGTTATTTTCTTGTGGGATGAATATGAATGGAGTGGAGCATGGGAAGGGAGTTGGGATTTGTTTTGTTTTCATTTTGTTTTGGGTTCAAACTACAGATCAGTTTCAGAGTCGAGCCTGCTCTTTGTCTCTCAGCACAGACTCAGGGAGGGAGGATTTTCTTAGACGGGGTGGATTTTCTGAATCCCAGATTGACTGGTTATATCCTTTGTGTCTAAAGTCAGATCCAAGTAGATGGATGAAATGGGGGGTTGGGGTGGGTGGTGTGGGCGGATGGGGTGTCACTGCACCGTTGTCTGAGATCATTTAATTCAGGTCAAGGTGGCGCATCACCTGGACTGAAGAATTTTTTTTGTTCACCTCCACTTCTCAGGTTGTGATTTGATTTCACAATTATTTATGAAATTGATTAACAGCAAGTTTTTAATTAGTAATAAAGATCCCTCAGTATCACCCAGGACCTTCCATAAAGAATCATGTCTGAACCATATCATCAGATGAGGAATTAAAAAACAGTTAAACATCATCTGTGTGTTACTGGTTGTGTTGTTTTGTTTTCCCTCCATGTTAGAGTGGTAAAGTACAGTAGACGAAGTTTTCCCTCCAAACCAATCATCATTGTCAGATTTCTATGGTTCTAAATAAGTTAGCAAAGTGTCATTGTGGATGAGGATAGTTCCCTTGTTCAAACATAACCGACTACATGACGTCGATGCCTTTTGGCTATCACTGTTCAGTGGTGTGTATTTAATTCCAGGTATCTGGTCTTCAGAATCAGAATCAGATGAAGGTCTCACCTGCAGCCTCAGTTGGACTAAGACCAGCCTCTCGAACATCTTCATTACATGAGATGTGAGAGCTGTAACGTGGGTGGAGAGGACCCCGTAGCAACACAAGTGGATCTGGGTAAAAGGTAGAACAATCTTTATTAACTGTCCAGGAAGAATCAAGCAGATCTATTAGTTGCAACTGGATTAGCACAGGAGGAGTCAAACCCTGATCAGCTGCTTCCCAGGTAACCTCGTATCCAATGGGCCAACAGGGCTGTGAATAGACAGCTGGTGAGAACACAGTAGTCCAGGAGATCGCAACAGGCTTAAGAATGTGGAATAAGAAATGACTCACTGTGATAGACTGTCTTTCCGTACGTTGTTCAGATGAATCTAAAAATACAGCATGGAAGCAAAGACAATCTGGCAGAGAATGAGTGAAACAGGCCTGTTTTTATACTCGGAAAGCAAATGATGTGAGCAGGTGATGAGAGGGCGTGGCAGAGCCAGAAAGCAGGAGAGACAGAGCAAAGTGTGACAAGAGCGACTGGTCGATGGTCATTCAGACAAGGATCGGCTTCTTGGGGACAGAGACGAGGCAGGAGGTCTTCCACAGCACCGGAACTTTCTCCAGATTCAGACTCAGGCTGAAGAGACTTTGGAGAACTGGAGACAGCTGGTTGGCACAGTTCTTCAGAAAGCTGGCACTGATGAAAACCTGATCATGTTTAATACTGTTTCTAACCGACGTTCTTTCTTTGTCCTATTTTTTTTTTTTTTTAGGTGAGAAAGGGTATGGTGGGGATGAGTACTGCAGCTTTATTACAGAAGAGTGGGTGGGGAGAGGTGAGAGTCCTGGAAGCTGAGGGTGTGTGGAAGCGGGTGGAAGCTGTGAGCTAAACCTGCTGAAGAAGTGGTTCAGCTCATCAGCGCTCTCCAGGCTCCCCGCCGGTTGTCTGGACCTGCCCTCATAGCCTGTGAACTCTTTCATCCGAGTCCACACATCATTCACGTTGTTCTCCTGGAGCTTGGCCTCCAGCTTCCTTCTGTACATATCCTCACATTCCCTCAGCTTTTTCCTCAGCTTGTGCTGCACCCTCTTCAGATCCTGTTGATCTCCTGACCTGAAGGCTCTCCTCTTCTCATCCGGGAGTACCTTCAGGTTGTGGGTTATCCATGGCTTGATGTTTGGAAAGCAGCAGTCTGTGGTGCCATGCAGATCTCCTCACAGTATTTACTCTGTGAAGCAGTAAGTTATAGCATTGATGTCTTCCCCTTGCAGCACACAGAGCACGTCCCAGTCGGTGCACTCGAATCAGCCCCTTAATCCCTCGGTGGCCTCAGGAGCCCATATCCTTACAGTCTGTTTAGTACCAGGCTGCCGTTGGACAGTTGGTCTTGTTTCTAATAGAAGCTGAGAGCGATTGTGCTCGACTATTATGCTTTCTTAACTGTCATACTTAGATACCAAGTTAAATTTCTCATTACCTCGAGATAACGAGGAGAGTTTTCTCATGATAAAAGGGATCATTTATCTTGAGAAATCAAAGGTGGGTTTCAACCTTTAACCAGGTAAAAAATGTTTGAGAACCAGATCTCATTTGCAAACATGACCAGGCCGAGAGGCCCCAGCAGGAATAAATAACGTACTTACATACAAACATACAACTGTGCATACACAAGAACCACAATACAACAATACAAAAAATACACCTAACAACGCAGAGCAAGTACAAATATATAAAAATGAAAGGGGGAAGGGAGTAGGTCTCAGTATATGGGACAGATCTATATGAAAGAAAAAGTAGTGGACAAATGTTTGTATCTAAGTGAGAGTCAGCATCATCAGCGGGAACAAGTTCAAAGGTTAGTGGTTACTATGTTATACCTGGTTTACTACACAATGATTAAAACAGACCCCATGACAGTTGGGGAAGGCTACAAGTCAATTTGTTAATCTGAAATTCTGTGAATGAGTTGTTGGTAAAACGTAATTGTCAGAGACGTCGCAGTTTCAGCCTTTGTCAGAATTGATAGAAGTAAAATCAGATGCAATCTGATGTATTGAGCTTCCATCCGTTGCTGGCTTGACTGTACTGGGGTACTCCAATACACAGCTCTGTAGCCTCCTTCAACGATAGCTGAATGCACCTGCAGCAGCAGCATTACTAACTGGTGTTAAAACACTTAAAATGGATTCTGGAGTCAGTTCAGGCCTGGACTGGCCCACGTGAGGAGAGTGACCATTCCTGGTAGCCTGGACCAAATATAGCAGGACTGACTGGCCTGCTTGTTCAAAAGAAATCACTGTGCATTGTATCGTTTTGGCTCATTTGGCTGCACTGATATTTGAGCAGAGACAGAACTATTTGTGCTTGTCAGTTGTTACTAATAATGGTGAATAGTCAAAATGACAGTAATAGTAACAGTAATAATATATATATATATATATATATATATATATATATATAGACAACACCATCAAGGCATGCGGACGTGGAGCAGCTGAGATGCTGAGGATTTTCCATGAGCCTTTTTATGTACCAGCCATAATTACCCTGGCACTACTTAATGTAATAGTAACCCTGCTACTACTAGCTGGAATAATGGCCCTGGTACTACTACTCTCAATCTTTGTTTTATTTCTAGATAGATTTGTTTTATAGTCATTGTCATAAACTGTAAAAACTATTAGATAGTCACAGATCTTTAATCGTCTTTTGTACTATTTATGATGTCATTTGTGAATATATCGTCAATTAGAGTAGCACAGTGGTAAGTTATTCTCTTGAGCCAGTGTTCTGTTCTGATGTCGACCAGTCCGGTTTTCGACCCCACCACAGCACTAAGATGCTCTAGTTAAGGTCTTTAATGACATCCGTCTGAGCACAGGAAGCAGGAACATTTCAGTCTTGGTGCTGCTAGATTTCAGTGCTGCATTTGACATCTTACTAGACCAGCTGACAAATTGGGTAGGACTTTCTGGTACTGCAATAATTGGTTTGAATCTTATCTAAAATACAGGTAGTATTTTGTGTCTATAGGGAACTATAAATCTGAGCGAACCAAAATAACCTGTGGAGTTCCCCAAGGCTCCGTCCTGGGACCACTGCTGTTCAACATCTACATGCTGCCACTCGCTCACATTATGGAAAACAACTAAATATGTTACCAAAAGTTATGTTGATGACACACAAATCTACCATCTCACCAGGAGACTACAGTCCGATCCAAACTCTGACCAACTGCATCGATCAAATTAAAGACTGGATGTACCAGAACTTCCTTCAGTTAAATGAAGACTAAACTGAAATAAGTTTTTGGAGCCAAAGAAAATTCTCAGCTTCAAACAGCAAAGTTCAAAACTAAAAACCAAGCCAGAAATGTGGGAGTAGTCCTGGGCTCAGACCTGGATTTTAGCAGTTATATTAAAACAGCTGTGAAGTCAGCCTGTTATCACTTAAAGAACTTCTGGAGGATTAAAGGACTGATGACTCAGCAGGATTTAGAGAAACCGGTCCATGTATTTATTTTTAGTAGAGTGGACTACTGTAATGCTGTCCTCACAGGTCTCCCTAAAAAGTCCATCAGACACCTGCAGTTAGTCCAGAACGCTGCTGCTCCAGTCCTCACTAAGACCAGGAAAGTAGATCCTGGAACTCCAGTCCTCACTAAGACCAGGAAAGTAGATCCTAGACCTCCAGTCCTCACTAAGACCAGGAAAGTAGATCCTAGACCTCCAGTCCTCACTAAGACCAGGAAAGTAGATCATAGAACTCCAGTCCTCACTAAAACCAGGAAAGTAGATCCTAGACCTCCAGTCCACACTAAGACCAGGAAAGTAGATCCTAGACCTCCAGTCCGCACTAAGACCACTGGCTTTCTCTCTGTCATATAATTGATTTCAAAATCCTGCTGTTAGTTTACAAAGCACTGAATGGTTTCATTTTAGCTTTTTTTTTGTTTTTATATAATTTATTTTAAATGTTTTAATGCACTACTTGTTTTCTCCTGCACCCTGCTGTAATGCTTTTAATGTTTTATGCAAAACACAATTGTGTGCTATATAAATAAATCTGCCTTACCTTGCCTAAGCATCAGTGATACTGGGCATGTTTACTTGGAACTGGATCAATACCAGTTTTTGAAGTATCACTCACTATTAGTTGCTAGTTGTCCCCAGGAGGGAGAATGAGTGGTTGTTATTCTCTACATTGGTCCTATAATAAACTGGTCATCTGTCCAGAGTGTTCTCCACCTCTCACCTGATAGAAGCTGGGATAGGCTCCACCCCACAGTGGCCCAGAACTGGATGAAGCAGGTATGGAAACTCCAATGCACGGCCAACCGGGGACCACATTAACACTCTCTCTGTTCCCTCTGTGTCTTTTACGATGACATGACTTTTGACACCAGTAAGAAACATCAATCTGAAATACTTTACATTCTGTAAATGCATAGGTTAAACTGCAAAGCATTCTGGGATTTTCCTGCCATGCTCAGTTTTATCTCTGTAGTTTCCCTCAGCTGCCAGCTCATCACTGACCCTTGGCTTACATGTTTGATGAATGTCTTTTTGCTTCTATTTTAGTTGGGAGCGTCACTGATGGGCCCCGGCTAGAGTGTGTGACCTTTCTGTGAGTATGTCTTGTTAGAAAAGATGCATCAGAATGAGAGATGAATAAATCACATGCAGAGCTGTCACCAGAGGAGGGAGAGGACATGGTACCTAACACCACCAGAGGTCTGTCATAAAATAATACAGTTAGAAATACATGAGAAATACTTCTTTTTTTTTCATCATCATCAGTTTCAGTCCAAAACACTTAAATATAGATGTGAAGTCAGCTAAGCTCTCATATTAAGCCTATCTTCATCTGATGTCCAAGGTTGTATTTTTGTATTCTTGTCCCAAAAACATGTTTCCTGATTTGGTACGAGGAAGAGGACCAAAATGAATCGATGATAAGATGCTCAAACGGTTTACCCACAACAGGGATCAGGTGGAGCGGGACTTGAGGAATGGATTGGTTCGTTTTCCTGACAATCTGGCAGGTGTTTCAACTAAAGCAATGTTAGCCACATCAGCTTTTAGACCGGGTCAGTAGAAGTGTTTTAACAAGCATTGGTATGTTTTTGTGTTTCCCAGATGTCCGGACCAGTCACTGTCATGCGCCAAATGTAACACTTGAGGTCAAAAAGGCACTGGTACAACTATCTGACTGACTACATTCCAGTCAGTGTCAGGAATTACAACTGGGCACGAGCATTGCATCAAAATGTCTTTCTCGATATAAAAGCTCCTAGACTTAGCATTTGCTTGCTTGGCACTCACCACTTCCTCAAAACCTTTCTGCAGAGTAGGATCCCTCTTCTGCTCGGTCGCGCATGTGAAACCGGAAGTGTGAGGTCAACTGGGGGTCACAGAGCCGCCTGGTCTTTTACGCACGAGGCTGTTGTGCCCTCTGCAGTATCCTCCACATCAACTTTTTCTTTTATTAACGTGCTTGGGCGCGAGTTAGTAAACATGTTGGGATAACTTTGTTTTCGATACCAGATTTTATCAGGATGTCAAGAACCTCAAGGGCAGGAATTATTCTGCCACCAGCAATGTCATTTCCTAAAAGAAGGGAAACACCGTCAACAGGCAGAGCTGAACACACAGCCATCAGATAAATTCCAGTTTAAAATCAGATTTCAGATCCACGGGTCGGGGTGCATATCCCATCCCTACCCCTCAAAAGATGATGCTGTACCCAGAATAAGATGCATCAGAAAATGGTAATGTGTCGGCGAGTGTAACAGTTTGAGTTGCACAGAACACGTACCTGTTTGTCCTCAGTTTGGTGGTCCGACAGCAAAACTGTTCCAAAAATCACAAAGAACCAAAATACATTCAGGATCTTCTGGTTTGTTTTGAACCAACAGATCCCTCAGGTCCTCAGGGTCAGGTCTACTTTCTGTTCCCCGAGTCAGAACTAAACATGAAGAGGCAGAGTTCAGCATTTATGCTCCTGGAAAACTGCTGTCTACTGAAACTCTCAGGGTTAAATTAAACTAAATAAGGGTTAAAAACTTTTCTATTGACTACCTTTAATCAACACAACTGTTAATTCCTCACACTTTTTATCTATTTCATTTTAATAAGATGCATCAGAAAATGGTAATGTGTCGGCGAGTGTAACAGTTTGAGTTGCACAGAACACGTACCTGTTTGTCCTCAGTTTGGTGGTCCGACAGCAAAACTGTTCCAAAAATCACAAAGAGCTGAAAACAGTGATCAAAGGTGCAGTTAACTGAGCTCACTTTACCTGGCTCTGGGTTTAATGAACCCACCCTTTTTGGTTTTGATGGAGAGGTCTGAGTGTCACGCTTTAAAGGCAAACGATTTGAGATCAGATGTCCAGTTTTGTGGCAGTAAAAACATTCCCTCTCCTCCTTTTTCTGGGTTTTTACAACAAGGACAGTTTCCTTTACAGAAGCCATTTTTCTCACAGTTGGATGAAAAACAGTTTCATGTGTCAAAACATATTCGTCTGCCAGTACAGCAGCAGAAGACAACACGTTCAGTTTCTGTTCATTTAAGTGAACCACAAGACTCTCAGGAAGACAACTTGTAAACTCTTCTAACAATATTGTTTCTTTAAGAGTCTTGAAGTTAGTGATGCCTCATGATGAGCACCATCTGACAAACAGATTGGCCTTTTCCCTGGCAAACTTTTCTTATACGCTCTAAACGTCTACCTATAGGCTTCTGGTACAAGCTCATAAGCTTTCAAACCTGCAGCTTTTACAATGTGGTAGTCCAGGCTGCCACAACTTCTTGAGCTTTCACACATAGCTCGCATTGGATGAGAAGGGACCAACTGTCCCGGGGCCACTGCAGCGGATGCGCGATGTGTTCAAAGGCCGTAAAATAACAATCCAGTTCTAGCTGGTGTAAGTGCATGGCTTTCTCAGCCTCCATTTCCAGCTTCTTGATTTCAAGCTGCATTTGTCTCTGGTGGGCTCCTGGGCCTCTAACTGCAGCCGGGCAAGACTCACTCTCAACTGAGCCTCAAGTTGAGAGCCAATAGAGCCACTGCCAGAGAGGGGATGAAAGTGTGGGAGAGTGACAGGAGTCACGGGCCAGTTATCTCCCTCAGTGTCCTCCTCAGGTTCCCAGGTCAAGTGTCAGGCGCAACCTTGACAGGTTCCCCCTCCGCTCTAGATCAAACCGAACCATATCACAAGCCTCAATTCTCATACAATGTAATCACAAAAAAAAAATAAACACAAACACAAACAACGTCACAGGGACAAGCTATTCCTTTAAGCTCCTAGATGAGCCCCTAATATGTTACAAAACCTATAAGGTCCAGGGGAAAAAGGGTGGCACCACAAACTGTTGTAGTTGAAAACCATACAATAAAAGTGGATTTATTTACAATATGTGTATAAATAACAGGAAACATTAATTAAATATACAGAAAAATATTCAAATATCTGTTTTACTAAATAACTAAACACCAACTCCAAAAGCACAATAACAGTTAACATAAAGCGTCCTGTGCAGGAGATAAACACCCACAGTAGCAAGTAGCAAATCAAAAAGAATAGAAAACAGACACAGATACGAAATTCTACAGCACAAAGATTCAGCAAAAGGCAAAGGTCTCTGATGCAACCGGAAGTGAGCCTCTACAAAGCCAAACCCAGGTCCACAGCAGCAATCTGACACGGCTGCCCAGATTGAAGATGATCGGGAGCTTATATCAGTGATCAGGAGTCTTCATGACTGGCCAGCTACAGAGGAGACGCAGCGGATGGCAACCAATCCTGGAGGAGGGTGAAGCCACGGGAACAGCGGCCAATCACCTGCAAGTACTGGCACAGTTTCATTTACACACAAGGCCAACAAGCAGACAGGCCAAGGGCTATCACACCCAGCCTTAAAACATTATCAGCTCATGATATAATAGAGGGAAAATCCTGTTAACATGAGCTTCCAGAATTCTTTCGATGACCTGCTGGGTAGTACTATTGAGTGTCATCAACACAAATTATCTTTCTGAAGGATGTTTATGTCGTTCATTCAGAACGATGCCTGTGTGTTTGTGCAGAATGGTTTTGCATGATGAGCTTTCTCCAGTAATTAGAGAAATGGTGGTGAGAAATGAGTGTAATGATGGGTCTGCTGACAAATGCAGAAAAATATATCTTGGAAACATATCGTAATTGCCCCTGAAGGTTTTCATTTGGACCAGAGAAAGCCACGCTCCAACTGATGATCTGGTTAGCATTTATTTTGTCACAGCAATTAGCAGATCTTCTTATATCACTGGGCGTGACCAACAACTTCCACGGCCAACCATAAATCACCAGGAAAAACTAAAGCAAAGACAAATATCTCTTTTATCAGTAAAACAAACACAAATTAAACCAAATATACAATAAAATAAATGCAGTTACCGTGTGCACCTTCTGACCAAACATTCAGGAGTGGTTAGTCCGTTTTTAGAGCATTTTCTTCGCTCTTAGTACGAGATACATCTCGGTGTCCATATAGTCTCATTTTAGTCCTTTCTCTCTTTTCTGGAAGCACCTGTCCCTCAGTTCATGTGTACGGCGCATGTACATGTAATTCTTCTTTTTTATCATAAGAGGTCAGAGGTGGAACACAGAGTAAAAGCCCTACATTTCTTACATTCAAATACAAATAATATTCACCCCTCTGGGACAGTTACACATATTATAGAGTGGCATTTCTGTAATATTTTAATTTTAATCACCTTATTAGGACCAACCTGCTTGCTAGTAGTTGAATAAACGAAATCGATGAAAAACAGTTTAATTTTTCCCTTGAGGAAAATTATAACGTTTGGATCTGTAATATTGGTATTTATCTTAAATAACAAAACTCTTTGTACTTCACCAAAAGTTATCTGAAAATCTGTCAAAAACATTACTGTAGTTTAATTATTGTATTTTATTAACAGAAGAGCAGAAAAGAACACAAATGCTGATTTTGTTTGAACGTGTTGGCTTTCAGATGTCCATAAGAGTAGTCGTTAGTGTTCATAGGATTCGTACTTAGCTAAGAACAAATCCAAGATATGAATATTTTAATGAATGCCACATTTTTTTTCTAAAATGTTCATAAGTAAGATTTAAGAACAAAATTGTTCATAAGAACAGTTGGTGAATGAGGCCCATTTTTTTCAAGGACAGCCTAAGTTGTCAGATTACGAGGCTAAAAAGTTGTAAAACAAATGTATCAATAGCACCAAAAAGGCCAACAAATCCGAAGTTATTACTAACAAAACTTTGTAGAAACATCACACAGATCAGCAGTGACCAAACATTGCTCCACTTTTTAATGAATGTGTGCTCAAACGGGTGAGTCTGAGATCTTTCCCTTTGTGACCTCACGGAGGGAAATAACTACTACCCCCTGTAGATGATACTGCCATTGACCCGCACCCCTAGCTAGCTAAGTCTACCCTCTAAAATCACAGAGCGGATGCCAGCAAAAGCCAGATCCTCTCTGAGAGAGGGGAATGGAGTGGGTGGACAGGCACCACTCAAGAACATTTAAAGGTTCAGACACAGAAACAGGTCGTTCTTAGTAGAGCTCACTAGGACACATTTAGAATGGCTGAGATGAAGAACCAAGGCTGAATTTGGGGTAATACACTTTGAAAACAATGTTGTTGGACCTCTGACACCCATATGAAATTGTTTAAAAAAAGTATAATATGGGACCTTTAATATAAATAACAACTCATTTCATGTTTTTGTCTGTAACCACTTTAATCACATTACCTCACAAGGGTTATTTGATACAATTACAAGCTGGCAAGCACTAACCAAAGGTTTATATACAGCCTAGAATTAGAAAGAAAAGAGTTATGACAAAATGTTTAGTATTTACTATCATCATGTGTACTCAGCCCAGAGTCACTGTTAGCTCACTGCTCCCTCCTGAGGCAGTGGGGAGCGCTGCAGCGGCTTTCCTGGCATGATGGTCAGTGTGTTTACTAATTCTCAGTAAGACCAAGGACATGCAAGGAATGTATCTATCTCTCTCTCTCTCTCTCTCTCTCTCTCTCACACACAAACATACACACACACACACACACACACACACACACACAAACCTAAATAGATTGTCTGTTTCAAACATTGTCAAACGTACTCCCACAGACTCCCATGCATGGCTTACGTTGCCGTGAGTGTTAGGGAATGATCCACCAGAAGGCAGTGCAGAGTTCAGAATTCACTCCTGAATTCTGACGTCAGTTTCAGACAATAATAAACATGATGGTGGATCATGATATTGTACATTTTCAGAAAGAGACATAAAACAATGTGTTTGTACTTCTGTACATGTTTGCACAGCCTCTCATCAGAAAGTCCCTCCATGACTGTTTTGTCATCTTTGTTCCTGTCGCTGATTGCATGTGGGATATAAACCAATCTGGCTGCTGCTTTCTGTGTTGCACTAGTCCTAAAGACTCACCTAGTGGTGATGCAGGCATCAGTGCAATAATGTAAACTTTGCTTCATCTGATAGAAACTATTTTTAAAAATTTAAAACCAACACCAAATATAATCTGATCTTTAGATGGTTGCACTGAAGCAATGAATGATCAATACACAGTTACCTAAAAGTTACACAGTTACCTAAAAGTTACACAGTTACCTAAAAAAACAAGAAAGAATAAAGACAATTCTACGGATGTACGTAGATGTCAGCAGAATTTATTTTTCTCTCCTGATTGATCCTGTGACCCCATACAGGGTCACTCGAGGAACCTTTCATATGTTTGTTATTTTACTTCTTCCAGCGTTGTCTCTCTCTGTGATGTGTTAACAGTCAGGGTTGATGCTACCCTGCCTCTGACAGGTGAGATCGACTCCATGACCCAGCACATGATTAGGCAGGTGCAGAAATTTAAGGGATGGATGTTCATTTAAAAGAAAAGGACAATCACATCCAGCAGGTAGAGAAGAAGTGCAGATAATGCTGAAGTTTGTTGATCTTCTTTCAGATCCAAACATTATGCTTCCTGGATCTGCACTGTGATAGGAAATGAAACTGGATCAAAATTATGCACACCTGCTGCACGGATTGTTGCTGGGTGTCTTAAAGCTGCACACATCAGAATAATTCATGCACTACAACTTGTATGGCACCTGAGAGCCTGTTTTCCCCTTCATGCTCTGCTCTGAAGCTGGCATTAAATATCCAGACCAAGAACTGATAAGGAATTATTGTCAGCATGTTTGTTTCATCTGTAAACAGGGTGCAGAATGCTGCATCATTTTCATCCTCTCAGTATGTATGTCTGTGTTCTGGTTCCAGCATCAATCTGCTGTTTCTGACTGTGGAAAGCTGTGAGAAACACCAGTCCTTTGATAAACCGTTGTGTTGGCAGGGATCTGACTTACAGCCAACAGTAACTTTTTGCTGTTCTCATAGTTACGACCAAACATGTGGCCCCTTTTTATCTTAACATCTAGTTCCATGTCTTTAGACATAGACGTTTGCAAAGCTAATCCAGTTCAAACACCTGACGAAGCTGAAGCACAAAGTGGAGAAGGTTACCTGACTGACCTGACTCTGTCTCCATATGTCCATCAGTGTATATATCTGAATTTACATGATCGCTGTCATAAAACATCACTGATGCTCTGTTTCTTTAAGGATGTGATCATGTCTTTAGGTATCTATGTTTAAAGATCTGTTGATTGTTTTTTATCTTCTGTTAAAATACTGATCTCTTCAACCTGCCTCCCTCTTCACTTCTCCTTGATCCCGTATTTGGCATGTCCATGTAACATGCGTGTGAGTATTTGGCGTGCAGAAGGCAGTCTTGAGGTTCAGAGGTCCAACTTCTTTTTTTTCACTTTGTGACATTTGTTCCTGCAGCTGAACATGTGCAGGACAATTTCCCGATTCTTCCAGCAGTGGACAGCTGCGCGGTGAATTACACTAAAGCTGCAGCTTCAGGGGGATTAGGCTGTGGACTCCAGGGATATGTTAACCCTGTACAGTCAGAGGTCCTCCAGGTCCACAGCCAGGACCAACTTTTATTGCATCATGAATAGTGGGCTCAACTAGTTTCAAACTAGTTGATAAAATCTAACCATTTTCATTATATTTAACCCTGAAATGTCCAATGTATCATGTTTGAACTGAGACCTTTTCTATCACTTTATGGTGAAAACTCAGAAACCTGTTGTACACAATCTGATACTTGTCTTCTGCTTCGTGGTGGATACCTTTTGCACTGTAATAATTTGACATATCACACAGTAATAAATGGCATATACACAAAAATTATTGTTGTTGATTATTATTTTTACATTTTTTTTAAAGTGCCAAATAAAGACTTCAGATTAAAAAATTTGAATTGTCTCCCCATTTTTCTCAGGTTGGGCTTTGAAGGGTTAAGCTTAGATGAGGAGAGATCATCCAGTGTTTTTACATAAAAAACGTCTGTCTCAGTTTCTCATTCAGTTTAATATAATGAGGTTAAGCTTTTAACAAATAAAACTTTAAACAAAGAAAATAAAACACAGTCCACCTAATGGAACACAGTATAAGCAGTGAGCAAAGAATGTTTCCTACAGCTTCAGGCTATGATAAAAATATAAACTGAATGAAAATGATTTTTCATTCATTCATTTTGGAGCCATTCCCCTTTGAATTTCCCACAGGTAGAAAAACTATTAAATCCTAGTTTTTTAAAAAGTTGTGACGTCTCCCTGCTTCAGTGTGACCTTTGTTTGAGGACAAGATGATTTAAATGATGTTCTGAAACATAAAACCTCGAAACTAATAGAGGGTTGACTTTCTTTTCCATATAACTGGAACCTCTGTGATCTGATCTGGTCATAGCTGCTGACCACAAGCTGGAAGTGGCCTACCGGTTGAGAAATGATCTCCAGCAGATCTGCCAACATTCTTTGCTCACTGCTTGGCAATCAACAGGAGTCAACAACCAGTTCTTCCTTTAGTCATCAAACTAGTTGCCCAAACTTAGAGAATGAAAGTAGTCACAGGGGACAGTCAGTTGTTGGGGTGAAACAACTGAAAAAACAGCTGAGGAAAAAAACGTCAATATGTAAATAGTTTCTATTGTGTATTTGTTTCAATGACTTGTTTCAATGATTAAAAGCTTTTACATGCATATATATATGTGTGTGTGTGTGTGTGTGTGTGTGTGTGTGTGTGTGTGTGTGTGTGTGTGTACTATGTGTGTACGACCAAAAATAGGAAAAAATGTGATTGACTGTCCCCTGTAACTACTTTCATTCTCTAAGTTTGGGCAGCTAGTTTGATGACCAGACTTATAGTTTAAGGGTTAATGTAATGAAACATGGCCGAAGGAGGACCAACAAGCAGAAATTAACAGGAATCAAATGCCTGGAAAACTTTCGCAATTCACCCCACAGAGATACACAGTACTGTTCCTGAGAAATTGATGATAATATAAGCGCTTGGGGATGTAGTGTAGTTTTAAAGGTCAATACGATGACCACAGCAGCCACAATTAAAACCTACAACAGTCAAACTAAAAATGACATTGACATGACAACTCTCCCATACAATCTCCTGAAAACCCAATGATGAATATATCTCCAAACAGAAATGATTTTTAGGTAAAATGTGGTGATAAGTACAGTATAACTGAATCCACACTTGAAGGCATGATGGAGACATGAAGTCATTATGACAGCTATGAGACTGGGGAGAAGATTTTGGAAAAGAGAGCGACATATCTGTGGATATTTTTTTAAAAAGTGTGTTTGTGAAACAATAAGAAGTGAGAGCTTGTGCAGAGTAAACACACTGATGATGGGTCATGTCGGCTGCAGATTTCTGTGTCGGGAAGAAAATATTGTCATCAGTATCTGTTTAAAACATTCACTCTGACACACAGTAGAAACATCTGAAGAGTGAAAGTGAATCAGTGGTGTGGAGAACTGAACCGACGGACTGACCTCTGATTCAGTTTGGAGGAATCTGTTTTTTGGCCTTGCTGTGAAACACAAGAACAGCATGTGTGACACAAACTAATCTCATAACTGTTCCAAAGCATAGAACTTTATCTTATCAACACAACACCTACACACCATGTTTTCTTCCTCCTCTTCATCCTCCACACACATTTGGCTTCCATAAAAAGAAAAACAGCTCAGAAGAAGACTCTTCTTTAAGGCAACATTTGACCTGACTGAAACACAATATGACCTTTTCCTTTTTTAACAGGTGAGTAAAACTGCATCTGAAGGTCCATCAGCAGCACAAGGTTTCTTTTTGATTTATTTGTCTATCAAACACCCGTCGTAGAAGTAAAAACCACCTGAGTGTGTGTGTTTGTGGGGTGTTGTTTTCTCTGAATGGCACACCATCTGAAGGTAATGGGCTCTTTAACAGGGCTCTTTTATGCGCTAGGCAAGTGGCGACACTGTGTGCCGCCACGAGGATGACTTTACAAGTGACCACACACGGAGGTGGAGGGAGCGTGGCCCCGGTTTGATGAAGGGCCCTGGCCTTTTACTGCTCTACTGTTTGGGCCTTTACAGCCTCTGAAAACACAGAGAGGAGAGGTGGAGATGAGGATCAGGTTGACATGTGAAGTGGTTCTGGCGTCTATGTGCTCATGCTTAAGGTTTAACAGATGGACAACTGCTGCAGTTATGGATGCTGAGGTCTACAGACCTCCAATGACCTCTGTGGTCAAGTTCAATGCAAACAAGTTCTCATTTTTAGATTAAGAAAAGAGTAATAGTAAAACTCATAATCTGACACTAAATTTTAAGGTCATGCAGATGCAACTGACAGAGAAAATATTACATTTTTTGTTCATATAACTTGACAAACAACTTATTAAAGTAGTTTTCTCCTTGACCCCTGAAACAGAGGGTATGCTCTTATGCCTGGATGAAAGATAAAGAGGTTGGACCAAGGTAGGAGCTGGAATAGGGCCTTCAGATACCAAACCTTAACATGTGCACAGAGATCAAAAGACCTGCCTGTCATTTTTCCAAGATATATTAATCAACTTGAAAAAACACACATATACCTTTATATATATTTAGGACCTGTCCTGGTTCTTCCCTGAGTCCCTTCTCCTGATGGGACATGCCTGGTACATGTCACCAAGGCAGCATCTTGACCAAACGCACAAGCCACCTCATCTGGTTCCTCATGATGTGAAGCACAGCGACTTTCTGAGCCTCTCCCGGATCACCGAGCTTCTCATTCTATCTCTAAGGGAGAGCCTGGCCACCCTGCAGAGGAAACTTATTTCGCCCGCTTTTACACGCAGTCTCACTCTTTCGGTCACTATGGAAGCTGAGAGCGGCCAGGCTCGCATGTTTCTTTTAGCTCCATTTTCTCAGATAACGGAATCATTTATCTCAATATCTTTTCTCGAGATCACAGATTGTTTAAATGCAGAGTTGCGAGGGGCTGGAGCTGCTCCTGGTCCATCACAGAACCAATGCAGAGACAAATCTTCAGACTTGCAATCATTCCTAGCAAGAATTTAGACTCAAATCAGCCTAACATGCATATCTTTGGACTGTTGGAGGAAGCTGGGAGAGAACCTCAGTACAAGCTAACGTCAGATCACTAATCAATATGCCCGATTTAATTTCTGTCTGGCAAAGGCTGAAATTGCGGCTGGCCTGTCTGTGTTTTACCAATCAGTCATTCACATAAAAACACAGCTACACCATGACTGTAGCCCCTCACATCAGCCGTCATGGGGTCTGTTTTCATCGCTGAAATCAGGTGTCACAGATTTACTTTTGAACCCACCTCAATCATCTCGTTATCACGAGAAAACAAACTTTGTTTTCTTGAAATAACAACATAAATGGTCTTGTCATCACAATAAAAACGGTCCTCGTTATCTCGAGATAATGAGAAAATTAAATTATCTTGAGATAACGATTAGGAAAAGAACAATAGCCGATGACGACTGCTTCCGGCTTCTGTATGGTCGCTACCCACAGCTCGTGACTGTGGGTGAGGGTAGGACGTAGACCAGCAGGCAAATCAAGAGCTTTGCTTTTTGGTTCAGCTCTCTCATCATAACAGACTGATGATGCTTGTATGGGTGAATATTAATCTACAACTATGAGTCCTATTACGTTTCTTAAACTCAGATTTGAAGAGCCTTACATTTCTTTTCATCTGAGCCTTAATTGTTCCCAACTATCTGAAAACAAACGGAGGATCTGGGTAATTAGAATAAACACATTTAGCCTGAGTAAAATATCTAGAAACTCAATTCCATTTTCACCACCTAAAATATTCTGGTACAGGTTATTTGTATATATACTCTAAAACCTGCTGCCAGTTTAGTCAAATCTGTCATGTTTTCAGGCTGAGGTGGTTTTCTGAAGACTGCCCGTGAACATCTGAGGCAGCAGCAGCCACAGTGAAGTAAAATGACAGCTCCAGGTGGTCGAGCAGCACTTTGGAGAGAAGAGGGAGCACAGCAACTGTTGGCCCAACGCCGGCAGATAAATAATAACGTAACTGTGTGCTGCTCATCAAGAACAGAGAACAAGAAGTGAGAGGAAGAAGAGCAGCAGTGTAAACGTCTGCACCCCTGGTTTGTTACAGATTGGTCAGGGTTTGTTTTATAATGAAAACAGATGTTGCTACAAATTCCTCAACTTTGGAGCAAATGTTCATGAATAAATAGTGTATTCACTGCAAAATGCTTAATTTCAGTCAATCATTCTCATGTTTTTAATCTTTTAAATTTATGTTATTTTATTAATGTTCCTGGTTTTGCTATAGATACCCTCAACTTGACTCCCCAGTTATCTTATTTAAAACTTCAGCATGTTTATGTTTGTGTGTACACTGAGTAAAACAATCAGGACAGGATCAAGTCCACACACAGATTATGTTTTACTGTGCATCATGCATGTAAACCTGGTCTTCCCCCTGAGCATCACCCAGTTCAGACCGTTTTTTATTTAACATGCTCCATCTTTTACTGCCTTCACTGTTACTTGACTCTGATTAAATTTGGGTGTTATCTGTGTTACGCTTCTAACCTCTTAATGTACAGCTCTATTTAAGTGGATAATTTTATGGGGGAAGGAGCCACCACACTTAACTAAAGGCCATATTGAAAGAAAAATACTTAACTTGCATTTTTATTCACACTTACATTGGTCTCATCTACAGGAAACCCTTTCTTCTGACGGCTTAAAATTAGGAGCACCAATCATGGTAAATGGTCTGTATTTATATAACGCTTTTATCCAAAGCGCTTTACATATACGTCACATTCCCCAATTCACACACACATTCACACACTGATGGTGGAAGCTGCCATGCAAGGTGCTCAACCACGACCCACCAGGAGCAATTAGGGGTTCGGTGTGGTGCTCAGGGAGACCTCGACATGAGCTCTCCGGGCCGGGATCCTTGGGCTACACCACGGCCACTTTACCCACTGAGCCATGCCGCCCCAGGACTCCAGTTTCCATGTTATACTGGTTTTATTTGTATTCAACAACTAAACCTAATCCACTTACAGTTTAAGAAGCTAAAGGCTTGTCAGATGCATTAAAGATACTATAAGATTGTCATAAAGACATTTACTTATCATGTGTACCTGAACCTGACAACAAGACAACCAACGGACTAACAATTCATGGAATAAAATCAAGGCTGCTACAAGAACAAACCCAAAAGCTGAAGTCAGGATTATTAAGACAAAAACTACTAGTTAGTAATTAGATTTCACTACAGTAAAAAGAAAAAAAGAGACTTACAAAAGCTGATGAGAAAAAAATGGAAATTTGACCAATAAAATTATACAATGATCAAATAAATGTATTCAAAATAATAAAAACTCTAATTAAATTAAGTGTAAATAAATGTATAGCTCATTTATATGTTTAAATGAGAAAAAAAACTGGTCATTTATAAACTTATCCTAAAACTTTGTAAGCGTTGCTAGACATGACAGTCATTTTTCTGCATCTGTAGCTCACTAAGCATGGCCACAGCTCTGAGGTTGAGAATAACAGGTCTAAAGCAAAGAAAGAAGATTTTCTTCTCTAATTTGCCCTTTTTAAGTCCCTTCTTTTTGTCAAATTTTGGTACAGACAATTAAACTGTGTAGTAGTGTCACAATCACAACCCATTATCCATACCCACTTATTCCAGTGCAGGAACCTATCCCAGCTGTTATCAGGCATGAGGCAGGGTACACCCTGGACCTGTTAACAGCCAACGACAACCAACCACTCACGCAGAATCATCAGTTAATTCACATACAAGATTCAGACTGTGGAAGGAAATCGGAATACCCGGAGAACCCACACATGCACTGGAAGAACATGTTGCGCTAAACCCCTCAATATGTTGCTCATGTCACAGATCTTCATGTATTTCTGAATCCTAACCTTCATAATCTGAAAACAAGGGGCACATCTGACTTACAACATTACTGGACCCCACCGTGTATCCCTCCGTTCTCCCAACGCTTTGTGACCATCAAGGGGCAGCTGGCTGGAAATCTTTTTTAACTTTATGAAGTGAAAATTAAATGTTGTGTCTCAGCTGCTCCACTCATGCTCTTTGCCCACCTGCCCTGCCTCTGGCTATCATGAGGCAGGTTTATCTGGCTGGAGGCTGCAGTAGTTCCCTGTCAGACTGTCTTTGTTGCTATGGGTGAATGTTGGCCATCCAGACTGCCTATAGCCTGTTTAGACTGTTCAGTGACTAAATTTCCCTCCATTCTTTCCCGTTTACCTGAAGATAGCTTCCATAGAGCTTTTGCCCTCCTGAAGTTTCTCTGTTGTTTCAGAACATTCGCCTGCCTGCACCTGAAGCCCTGCCAGCTGCCACCGTATCTTACTGCCTCCCACTTTCTAAGAACCCAAGTCGGACCATCTAACTCTTTGCAGCTTTAAGATCATAGTGGCTCCCTGCTGGGACAAGTTCTAGTCTTGATTCTCCTCCCTGGCAGAACCCCAAGTGAAACCAGTGAGCGCCTCCACCCTCTGCTCTGCTGAGACTGCTTGTTGCAAAGATTAACCCACCTTTAGTGTTTCAACCATTGTTTGCGTTTGCTCTTTTTTTACTACAGATGTGTCAGAATTAAGATTTGTGTTACTGAGTAAATTCACCTGGAATACGCCAGACAATGTGATGTAATGGGGTTATCTCCTCCTTAAAGGGGCAATATACAGAAATTTGTCATTTCTAGATTGGAGGAATTAAAAAATGGCTATGTGAAGAACTAGAGGTGTGATTTTATCTGGAGTAATGCATGACGTCACACATCGTCTCCAGCCCTGTGTTTACCAGCCGGTCTGGTCGTGAGTTTATGTATGTTCATGTGAATTACCGCCTCCTCTCTTCACTCGGAACCCTCGGTCCCCTAAAAAAATATTTTTAAAATTGTCATTGGCGAAGAAGTTGTCGGACAGAGAAAGGGACATAATTCGGATTAACCTTGGCCTTGTATTTCCAAAATGGAGAGCACTGCGAGAGCTAAAGAAGCTACAATCTGACTCGAAGATAGCTCTTCTCCTGGAAAGTAAGGAACAACATAAATGTTAGAAAAAATGGTGATATTGTTTTGCTCAGTGTGTTTGTACTTTCATTTGCGAACAAGGCGAGCAGGGGGAAGTTGTAGAGGGCACACATCTTGGTCTACAGGCAGCGCACAACAGCAAACCTCATGGTGAAGAAGACAGCATTACTTTCAGTGAAAACCCGAGGACACCCAATCCATCTAGTAAGGTAAAGCAGTCTTAAAATGAGTAAATGTCTGATGAGGAACTGTGCAAAACCCTGAGTTTTTGTCCCACAGTGATGTAGTCAGCAGTGCTTTCATATGACTCCTTGTTTATGGGGTTTGCTTGAAATGGAGAAATTATCAGAAATATCAGGCTCCATGAATCTGGACTTTGTTGAACAGCTTGTTTTTGTAGGAATGTTAACGTCCCCCAGCTTGTGTGACGAACTGAGTGAAGATTATGTGGTAGAAGAGTCACCTGCTCCGAGATTTACAGCAAATGTTTGATGCGCTGACTTGACGACCAATCACATGTTGGCGGTGTGAACGGCTCAAACTCTGACACGTTCCATTAGAAGGACGAATCAGGGGTTAGCAGGGGAGAGTGTAAGCTAGTCTGGTGTTGGGCTGTTCACTGGTCTGCCACCCCTCACCCTCTCCCATTTGCGCCCTTCCAGATGCCCCATGATGACAGAGCTACCACCCTCCCCCACCCCACCCCCCCATCAGCCGCCTCAGGACACTTGGCACTGATGTAAGCTGCTGGTGCTCCCTAAGGCCGGAGCGTGCCAGGCAACAGCTGCAGCGTTCAGGGTCTCTTGACATAACAACCCCCCCCCCCACCTCCCAAAAAAACTCTGCATCACCCCCAAACCCCTCCATTAGACTCTGTCTACGCCAAGCCACGTGGGGCAAAGGCCTCCTCAATACAGCCATTGTTGTGCTCTGGGCCAGCTAAGCCTTGAATATAAGAGGAATGAAACCCCCTCATGGCACACACGCACACAGCAGTGGTCATTACTGTGGTGGTGTGTTAACACAAGGCTGAAGATGATGGACTGCACTTTGATAACTCAGCAGCTGTTTGCTCTGTGGACACTAAAGAGAGAAAGTCCCAAAAATCTGCAGAGAAGCAGAACAAAAAGCAAAAGAATGGCAGTTTATGTTTCTAGCGAGTCCCAGGCTGAAGTTGAACCTTTTTTGGACTAGAAATCTTTTATGCCGTATCTGTATATTCAGGAAATATAAAACAGCCTCACATCTGGGTGAGATGACAATATTGTGGCAGCACCAAGAGGAGCATACTATACAGGATTGTTGATTGGAGGTCACGTGTTTTTCCATATCCATGTCCTCTGTCCATAAAACCAACATATGACTGAGTCTCTGCTCCCTCTC
Source organism: Melanotaenia boesemani (assembly GCF_017639745.1). Taxonomy (NCBI): domain Eukaryota; kingdom Metazoa; phylum Chordata; class Actinopteri; order Atheriniformes; family Melanotaeniidae; genus Melanotaenia; species Melanotaenia boesemani. The sequence goes on along the minus strand of NC_055691.1, from coordinate 2,293,152 downwards.
CAACATCCCTGATCTTTTCTGTTCCTGTCCAAGTTACCTCATCAACAGCTGCAGGACGTAAGATAAAAGTTTCACATCTGAACTGATGAAATCTGCTTTACAAAGAGGGGATTCGAACCGTTAGATTGATTACACTTTGGGGATTCAAATTTTTAAATGAAGTTTAACAACAAAAGACGATTAATTTTACCATTAATAATGATGTTTGAGGAGGGATTAACTTCAGTGTAGTTTTTAAATTACCAATGGCTTCTTCAGTAACCTGAGAACCATCAGCTGAAGCAGTGGACACACATCTCTGACCTGACTATAAATTTAGCTGGTTAAGTGTTAATGGTCTTTTAATAGCTCTTTTTAACTTTTAGTCACAAGAAAGGGCTGAGTTTATTGTTTACAGGAGAGATTTGCTAAAATTTTAAATTATTTGTCTCAAAAATATCTTTATTTTTAGATCAGGTATTTATTACTGTTTTCCATGCCCATTTACAAGCCTTTGAAAAATAAAAAATGCTGCAAAAGGGCTGAAAATAATCTGCATGTTTACTTGCAGTGGTTTTTAACTTATTTCAGCGAAGGCTTCGTGTACCTAATGGGAAATGGAAAAACTTTGCAAATCATAGAAAATATTTAAAAGACTGACCAGCTGTTTCTGGTCTGGACCGATAAACAAAAACCTCACTGACATTACTGTTGCTCTTCTCCTCAAGCTGAGAGCTTTGGGTTTGGTTGAATAGTACAAAAAAAGACCTGTCGTCTTTTTTTAAGCTCCTTTTCTTGACCTCGTAAAACGTCCTGGGAATGTTACGTTCGGAGGGAACCACTCAACTGTGATGTTGGGTCTGCAGCTCTGAAACGTAAGATAATCAATAACTATTCTACAGAAAAAGCTCCAGATGCTTCATCTATAATCTGACACTGAGACTATGCATCATAATTGTATGTTAATATGAAACTATTTATTCTAATGGTTAACATTTTGGAAATAAAAAGTCACAGCTTCTAAACTCACTCATCTGTCCGCATATTAACCCATATCCATCACGGTGTGAGTAGCTGCGTTTTCATTACAGCAATATTTCTAAAATTTCAACAAAGTGACTCGTAAAACGATTTCCATCTCCTCCTACATCGACTCCATGCAGCAATGAAGGCTTCAGGACCAATCCAGAGCAGTAAATTAGTTTTCTCATGCAAAATATCGGTGTGTTATTATGAGTATAGCAGGTCAAGAACTCAGTTACCCAGCATGCCATGGGGGGGTTACATAGCTATGCGGATAGCACTAGACTGTTGCAAGTTACAAAGATCAGCTAATATGCCTCATCTGCTTATTGCAAGTTTAGGGTTAGGGTTAGCCATGAAGGGAAAAAAAGTCTCTGGTCGAGTGAGTGGAACATGCTAACAAAGCAACATGCTAACAGAGTTTGCTGCAGTGTGTGATGGCTACAAGCAGCGATGGAAGTGAAGAGGAGGATGAAGGACAGATCAAACTCATGTTTAAGCGAAGAGCTCGAATTGGAGGACAACCAGCAACAGCAAAGGGCTGGAAGTCCCAGTACCCAGATATGCAGTCATGGATAAGCTAAGTCTACCCACTTCAATGCAACTGACTGGTAACTTTGCTGATAACTGGAAGCTGTTTAAGCAAAGATTTAATATATAGCAACCAGTGGAGCAGGGGGTGATGTTGAAAAACTGATAGCTAACATCCTTTTGCATGTTATAGGAGAAAATGCTTTCGACATACTGTATATAACAGCCTTCAGCTGGATGAAGCTGATCTGACTTTGGCAGAGTAAATGACAAAGTTTGAAGAGCACTTTGTGCCTAGTCAGAACGTGACCTTTGAGATATACAAATTTTTCACCCATGACCAAAAGCAAGGAGTACATTTAAAATACTTAGCAGAGAACTTACACGACAAGCAAAACGTGTGAATTTGCCACTCTGAGAGATTCACTAGTTAGAGACAGGATCATTTGTGGCACAGTGAAGAATGGACTCAGAGAAAGACTGCTCAGATAGACTAAACTTACGCTAGACATGTGTGTGCAGAGCAGCAGAAACCACTCGAGCACAAGCAAAGAGCTTCGAAGAGGTGAAACAACAGTGCATGCCTCACATAAAGAAGTGCTAAGTGTTGCAAAGCAACTTCAAAAGATGAGTGTACAACCAATCCTGGGACTCAGTCATGTATAAAGTTCAATCTGCTCAAAAGAGTGTTTGTAGTTACTGTACATCACCAGATGCTGCAAATGATCAGGACTCACTCATGGAGGAGTGTGAAGACTGATTTGAAGGACTCGGATGTCTACCTGGAAAATACTAAATACATGTGGACAACAGTGTGTCTCCTGTTGTGCATTCCTGCACACAAGTTCCATTTGCACTGCGGGAAAAGCTGAAAGATGAACGAGGCCATCGAGAAAATAGATGAGCCAACTGAATGGTTCAGCTCGCTGGTTATTCTGCAAAAGAAAACAGGTGCTATGAGAATGTGCTAGAAGAAATCAAAAGAGGACATTTTAAGTTACCAACCATAGAAGAAATCATGGCACAGTTTGCTAGAGTTTAGTTAACTACACGCTTCATCTTTGTTCTGGCAGCTGAGGCTAAATGAGGAGAGTTTGAGGCTGAACACATTCAACATGCCTAAGGACAGGCATCTGCCGTACGGCATCCTGACAGCGCCTGAAGTCTACCATGTTCACATGATTTTCGAGCACATACCAGGTGTAGAGACAATGATGGATGACATCATAGTCTGGAGGATTACTCGAGAAGAACACGACCAAAGGCTGTGATAAGTGCTAGACAAGACAAAAGAAGTGAATCTGAAACTTAACAGACAAATGTGAGTTCGGAGTGAAAACACTTACTTGTGGGAGATGCTGTTAGTGAAGAGGGGGTGAAGCCAGAGCCGAGAAAAACGTCAGCAATCAACAACCTGGAAAGACCAAACAACAAAGATGAGGTCAGACGGTTCCTAGGGATGGTCACCCTACTCGCCAAGTTTGTCCCACAGTTGTTTGCACAGTCAGCACTTCTCAGAAGTCTTCTCAAACAAGACTTGAATGAATGGATCTGGTCCCAGGAGCAGGAACAATGTTTTCTGAAACTCAAAGAGATTCTGGCACAACGTCCCGTGTTAAGGTTCTATGACCCAGAGAGAAGTACCAGCGGGTGCGTCACAGTAAGGCCTGGGAGCGGTGCTGTTGCATCAACACGATGAGCAGTGGCTTCCTGCTTGACAAACGATGAGTCCAGGTACACTCAAATGGAAAAGGAGCTGTTAGCATGTATGCATGTGAGCGTTTCAGTCAATACGTTTATGGGCAAACTTTTGAAGTGGAAACTGACCAAATAAACCTTTGGTGTCCATCATGTTCAAACCTCTGAATGACTGTCCCGCACGGATACAGCTCATGTTAATCAACATGCACATGAAAAATACAGGAAAATACATGTACACCGCCGACACCTTGTCTGGAGTCGTGGATAAGGGAGAACGTGAGGACAGTGAGAAAACCGCAAAAATACAGGCGTATGTGGAGATGATTGTGACGTCACTGCCAGTAACTGCTGACGAAACAGAACAAATACAGAGAGAGACAAATGCAGACGAAATAATGAAAGAACTCAAGCACACAATACAGAAAGGCTGGCCTAAAAAACAAGGATTGCCCCGTAAAAATACAAGACTACTGGAATTATAGAGCAGAGCTCAGAGTGGTGGGTAACAGTGTTGAAGGGGAGCAAATTATCCTCACTACGTAAACAAATGCTCCAAAAGATACATGATGGCCACCTCGGAGAAATCAAATGTAAACGCAGTGTGAGAAATGTAATGTACTGGCCAAGAATCAACCAAATTATCAGCCAGACAGCAGCGTCATGTGAACTCTGCCCCACCTACAGGCCGAAACAGCAAGCTGAGCCACGGATAACTCAAAAGAATAAATAAATAAATAAATAAAAATAAAATTTTAAAAAATAACTCATCCGGTGCCTCACAGAACTTACTACAAGGTTGGAAATGATCTGACTTTGTTTGCGAATCTGATTTGACTATGATGGAAAGAGTTACATACATATACATATATGTATATATATATATATATATATATATATACATCACTGAGGATCTGGTAACAGTGTGGTTGCAGTGTCACAGCTAATAGTAAATTACACAGCGTGCTTCACTGACACACACACACATTCTGAAACGTGTCCGTGAGGAATGTGCTGGTGTTGGGATTTAGTGGGAGGTTGAAGTACTCCTGAACTTCATGACCGAGATCATAAAAATGATGAGAGTACTTAGCGTCTTAAAACCTGATCTGTTTCTGCATGACACCTGAACACTCAGCTTTTAGATTTATCTCCCTTAACTTCTGTTCTAACCCATGAATTGAGACAAGGACTTCATACATTTTTTTTGTATTTTTTGTCATTATTATTATTTCTATTCATTTTGCATCTTCTTTCTTCTTTATGTGGGTCTACATTGGTTCCTCAATAAGCAAGTCAACACCTTTCAGGACCAGTCACAGTTTGCTTATTGTCATGGGTTTGGGGTTGCAGACCTGCTTCAGGAGCCCATTCTCATGTGGGCCAATCAGGCAGCACTTTAAGGATCATGTTCTTTGATCTCCTGTACCTTGCAGCAGACCCAAAAGCACCTCTGACTGAACACATTCTATTGTTTTTCTACTGTGTTGTCTTCCAGTCTGGTCTGCTGTCCAGCTCAACTTTGTCTTCTTGCTTGAGAAAGACAGGAATGAGACTAATGTCACATCCTATCGTCCTGTAAGTCTGTTAGACAGTGATCAAAAGATTATCACCAAAGAGCTCGCAAACAGATTAAAAAAGTACCTTGGCTCTCCGATTCATATTCTCTCCCCACAAATTACAGGTATGGGTATTGGGATTCTTGCCTGCGCCACTGGATGCTGATATTTTCTCAGCCTTAGCGGATGCATCATCATCTCTTTCCCCTCTGCTTAAACTCATTGAAAAGTTTGCTCTTTGGTTTTACCATCAGCTGGGGCAAGACTGTGCCCTTGTCTGACAACTTTGAGCCAGCCTTTCTTGCTGATTAGAAATTCATAATTACAACTGAATATTTTGATTATAGGTGTTTAAATTTCCACAATTTCCAAACTATTGTTCAGATTGAATTGTTTAGACCTACTGAATAAGCTTAAAAGTTGAAAGAGGTGGAATCTCTGTCCACTGTCTTTGATTGGTTGTGTTAATATTGTGAAGATGGTAATACTACCCAAGTTTCTTCACCTTTTTCAAAATATGCCTATTAACCTCCACAAGTCTTTTTTTAAAGATGATTGATTCGATAATTTGGTCCAACAAGCTGCTCCATGTTGCCAAGATACATTTGCTGAAGCCCACTGAGGGGAGGGCCTTGGCCTTCCCATTCTGCATAATTATTATTTGGAATTTAATTCCAGGGAACTGGGTTTTATATATCATGCCTCTTCTGATGGTCAAAATTCAACAATCTCCCCCACTTGGCCAGTTATTAAATCCTCCAACTCAGTATTTCTCACCCAGGCCTTTCTTTGCACTTTTCTGTTTTCCACCTCTAAGCCTCCATTGAATCGTTTTAAATATGATTTCATCCTTCATAATTCCTTTAGGATCTTAAGACAAATGAAAGAAGGCCTTGTTCTGTCTGAGATTTCCCTATTACACACCTTCACGTAACAAAGCTTCTTTTCAACATGGGTTGATGTATGAGGTCTTTGAATCTAGGTCCACCATCAAGGTTTTATATGTCGATACTCATTTTGCCTCTTTTGCTCAGTTGAAGCCCACCTACCTGCAAATCACCGTTTTCATTATTGCTTATGTGGTTTTCAGAATTCCTTGTTATGTAGGAATGTAACCGTACTTTTTCAGTACTCTAACCCCAACTCCAGTCCTTAAGGCTCACAGTCCTGCAGACATTCAATGTTTCCCTGCTTCAACACACCTGACTCAAACAATGGCTCATTAGCAGACTTGTGCAGAGCTTGTCAGACAGCCGTTTAATTTGAATCAGGTGTGTTGCAGCCGGGAGACATAGAAGACCTGCAGGATAGTGGGCCTTGAGGACCAAAGCTGGGGACCACTGCTCTAAGGGAACAGATGCAAACATAAAACTGCTTAACTGTGGTGTAAACAAGAACATGTTTAATGACATTTAAAATTAAAACAAAAACAAAAAAGAAATCTGCATGCATTAAATTCTCCAATTAAATATTTATTAAAAGATATTGCATAAATACAGATACTTCCCCTCTATTTTAATGGACAGTATCTGCACACACAGTAGATATAAGGGAGGGAGGGATGTTTCAAGAGAAACATGAAGATAATTCTCTCAGACCTGTACAAATATTAATTGAATCCATAGTTAAATGATTTCTTTTAAAAGTCAAATTTTAATTGAATGTATGTTGTAAAAGGTAAAGTAACATATGATGTGTTGCAAATCTATGACGTATGGTTAATAAAACAAGTGTTTGGATGAACACACATTTTCAGATAAAGTCTGTATTCAAAGTAAAAATCCTTCAACTGTTTTACATGTTTATTTACTTTACAGTATTTGTTATCGTTAAAGACAAAAGTTGTCTGAAAATATAAAAATAAGAAAGTCCTTTTCTACAGCTCTTTAAAATAGAAACTATTTAAATGCTGGCCTTCGTGCTTTCAGTTGTGATTTCGTGGTTTGAGAACAGTTCACCAGAACGAGTTTTCAGAGAGCTCGCTTCCATCCACTTATGGAGGGACTTCTCCTACAGGAAGAACGAATCTCCACCACAGCTAGACACAATCCACGTGTCTTTGTCCATTTACACACTTCACTGGGAAGGCAAAGTGTTCCCAAACAGGAGATTTTAACAACAGAAGATGGTCTTTAAGCTCTGGTTGCTAGCCATCACGTCGGCTGGCCGGTGGCTGGAGCCATATTGCTAGGCAGTTACTCTTCCATGTGGGAACCCGGTAGGCCTCTGTTCTGTATTAATGTTCCATACAGAAAAATACAAATACATGTACCCGAACGCCTTTAATTATTTGTCTTATAAGCATTATTGTAATTTATCTGGATTGTGTACTCCTCAGTAGTCATTTTCTGTTACTTGCAAATTGCCTGTACTTTGTGCTCTGTGTTTTTTATTTTAAATACATTTTGGAAACTGTAGTATTGTTTTATTTTGCTCTCATCTGGCAGATTTGCCTTTATTATTAATATAATTTTTAATGTGTTAATTTTTAATTTTTATAACCGTATCTTATTTTTCTGTCTTATTTAGACATCTTGTTATTAACGTGTTGTTATTTTGAAAGTTCTATAAATAAAAAATAAAAAATAAAAAAAAACCTGCATTTTTCTGCTGATCATTTAATACCTGAATGTAAGCAATTCCTTACTGACAGAAATATTAAATTTGTGCTAAAATCAATGAAAAAAAAAAAAATAATCTTTTTTCCTTCAATGTCCATAAAGTCACTTTTTGGTCCTTCAGTCATGTTGGATGATTCCAATCAGACTACTGAGTTGAGGGGGAATTGTAGATGATCGAATTTCCATACAGACTTCTCTCCCATAAAAGTCAAGGCTCAAAGTTCATTCTTGACCTTCGGACAACAGCTGACTAAACTGGTCTCAGTTCGACACCCAGTTAGTTAAATTGTTTGAATGTTGTACCTCAGAGCTAAGTGATTAACTCTGTTAGACCAGTTAATCTGGTGGAAAAATAATTATTTACTGGTGTACAGTCGCAAACCTGTATTCACATACACAGAATTTGTTCTCTTTATTCAATATTTTCATTATTATTTAAGAATCTGGAAAATAAGGACAAAGAAAAAAAGAGAAAAAACTAAAGGTTTTAATAAGAAGCGTGCATGAATCCAAAAATATGGAAATAAAACTGTCCAGGTCTGCGAGCAGATTTTTATGGCTGCCGTATGGACAGAACAGCTGTGAACCATGTGACCTGCAGAGGTCTAACAAGTTCAGTTCAATTCAGCTTTATTCACACATCTCCAATTTACAACAAAGACATCTCAAGGCAGTTTTACAGACAGACTAAATCATTGTAGTCCAATTAAAACAAATCCACAAGTTCAGTTTATAATAACTGTGTTCATATAAACCAAATAATAAAAATAGCTAAGGAAACCAACAGACTGCATCAAATCTTCTCTTTGATCATCCATCCTGAGCTGCACAAGGAGAGAGCAGGAAATCAGAACCAGGAAGAACAGCCTGCATTGGAACTCCATCCCAACCAGAACCAGGAAGAACAGCCTGCACTGGAATTCCATCCCAACCAGAACCAGGAAGAACAGCCTGCATTGGAACTCCATCCCAACCAGAACCAGGAAGAACAGCCTGCATTGGAACTCCATCCCAACCAGAACCAGGAAGAACAGCCTGCATTGGAACGCCATCCCAACCAGAACCAGGAAGAACAGCCTGCATTGGAACTCCATCCCAACCAGAACCAGGAAGAACAGCCTGCATTGGAACGCCATCCCAACCAGAACCAGGAAGAACAGCCTGCATTGGAACGCCATCCCAACCAGAACCAGGAAGAACAGCCTGCATTGGAACGCCATCCCAACCAGAACCAGGAAGAACAGCCTGCATTGGAACTCCATCCCAACCAGAACCAGGAAGAACAGCCTGCATTGGAACGCCATCCCAACCAGAACCAGGAAGAACAGCCTGCATTGGAACTCCATCCCAACCAGAACCAGGAAGAACAGCCTGCATTGGAACGCCATCCCAACCAGAACCAGGAAGAACAGCCTGCATTGGAACGCCATCCCAACCAGAACCAGGAAGAACAGCCTGCATTGGAACTCCATCCCAACCAGAACCAGGAAGAACAGCCTGCATTGGAACTCCATCCCAACCAGAACCAGGAAGAACAGCCTGCATTGGAACTCCATCCCAACCAGAACCAGGAGGAATGGTCATCCATCTGGACTGGTTGGGGTGGGGAGGACAGGAAGGAGAGGTCCCTTTGGAACCCTTCATGGACAAAAATGTCCGTGCACAAAATCTGCTATAAAATCAAACATTTTTTCTTTTTTTTTTTTAAATAAATCCTTAAGGAGGTTTTCTTGGTAGTATTTGTGACTACATGAAAAATACTAATACAATAGAAACAATCTTGCTGCTAATCTTTGACATAACATGACTTTCATCAGCACCAAAGGCCCATCCCCTGGTATCTATTATATGTGGGGAAAAAAGTTTTTTTTTTTGTTAAATTATTATTATTTTTTTACAATGAATTATTTCGTATTCAAATAATTACGCAGGCATTTAAAGGGTTAAATATTATTGACTGTGTTGAGCAGGTCTGAAGTAGTTGAAGTGATGAAAAAAAAAAAGAAAGAAATATTAATGTCTGATCATTTTATAGCAGTTTTTTTCTGCTTTTTAATGGTCCTTTATCGTTTTTATGCACCTATTTGTTTCCAAAGCTTAGAGCAGCAGTCACTGTGGGTGTTTGTGTATTTTATATTGTCCTTCTGTGTCTGTGTTTGTTTCTGGTTTACTGTGTTGTTTGTTCTTTGTTTGTTTGCTTTTTGTTTTGTTTGTTTTTACAGGATGGCCTCTCCTTCTTTACTGCAGAACAAATCTAGCTTTGGGTATTATCTTGAACCCAACACCATAATCAGAATGAATAAACACATCAATTTGATTTTTACAGTGTAAATTAGGATAACATATGACACAGCACAGTGATCTGTATATAAATATAACACATGTGTATTAAAATATTGCAGAGATATAACTAAAGGTGTCTAGTGAAGGGATTTGCTGTGAGGTATGTGACCTTGTCTAACTATATCACACAACAACATAAGCAGCAAGCAACAGTCTGGTTAACAACACGTGTGTGCTCTACTGCTGTTACAAACATGTTCAGGTTTTAGGTGGTTTTGATGAACTGGATCAGTGCTGACTGTCAGACAGTTGGATGTCTGGTAGTAACCTTCTCGACAGGCTCGCTGTTGGAGGTTAGAACAGTTTAACGTGAGTTAGTTTGGTTTGATGGAGCCACCGGCCCCAACGCTGGTGGAAGAAGTTGTACGTTGCATCTTTTTACACCAGAGGGAGCTGTTGATTCATGATGTGCAGGGTCAACATTGCAACTTCTTTGTACAATGCTGTATTTTAATTTACCTAATGTCGGCCGCTACCATTGTTTTACTGGCTGTGTTTGATAGTTTGTTTGTTTTGTGGTATACTATGTATTTGTGGTTGTGCTGCCTTCTTGGCCAAGTCACTCTTGGAAAAGAAACTTCTAATCTCAGTGAGGTTTTATCTGGTTAAATAAAAGGAAAAAAGTAACCTCATCATGGAGGCATTTCATTAAAATAATAATAATTAAAATTGCAGTTTATATGTAAGAATCTCAAAGCATCTCAGGATTTTTAGTCATGATTTGCTTTATTGATTTTATCAGCTGAACTTTTGTGAAAAGCCGCAACAGCATGATCAGTTAGGAGACAGTGTGCAGGGAGTAATGCAGCAAAAGCCAGGGGGTCGGTCACAGCAGAGAAAGATCACATCTTCTCTGACACTCTGATCTATTGATCACTGTGGTTATTCTTGGGATGTTGGTCAATAATTAATGGGATTCTGTGAACTGCGAAACCACCAAACTGCTGCCGACAGACCTGCTTTTATTGTTCCATGTGATTTTTACATCTGCACAGCTGATCACTGTTTGTCTGCATATGAAATCTGGGGGATGGAAATGTGGAAGAAGGCACCATATTTCACCAACGCCATGTTAAAATGAGGGTTGTTTGATTAGGAGGGACAGATCTCCAGGCGTGGCAGTGATAAGTGTTAAAGCCCTGAGACTGACTCATTACTGACAGCAATGACAATGCAAACAGGAAGGAGGTGGAACAAAGTTGGGCTTCTAGTCTGGTTCTCCAGCTGTGCTAAGGCTGACCAACAGAAGCTCCAGTAGGTAGTAAAAACGACAGGGAGTTTGACGGGGACCAGCCTCCCAAAGTTACCTCCATCTATACCAGCTGCTGCCTGAGAAGAGTTCGCATCTTCCTCCATGACACAGAACACGCTGCACATTACGTGTTTCACCTGTTGCCCCCAGGCCGATGATACAGGTCCATCTGGGCCAGAACCAGTAGACTGAGCCACAGTTAGTACCCCCAGGCTGCTTAATGAGCATTTTAATGAATTGAATTGAACTGAATTGAACAGATTGCATGGAGATAAAAAGGGGGTTAGGATTTCTCCTCGTGCTCTGATATGATGACTGTAGATCTAAAGAAGTTTTGTTTGTTTGTTTGTATTTTGTCTTCCTGTTAATGTCCCAGACCTCAGAGCTGCTCATCCTCCAGGTCACAGAGAAACCAAACCCAGAACTGAGCCCTCCGTGGGTCAGTCAAGTGTCTGTGTATTGTTTTTCTCTTTAGTTAGTACTTCGTGTAATTAGCTCATGGTGAATGTGTATGTGTGTGTGTGTGTGTGTGTGTGTGTGTGTGTGTGTGTTGGGGCATCATGTTAGCTCCTCCCTCCGACAGTTCTGATTGGCTGCAGGAGAGTCTGTCTCCAGAAATTGCTCTAATCCTCTTAGATAAAACAGAGCCTTCATCCAATCCCCTGTGCCAGTCCTCCTCTCCCTCCCCCTCATCTCTCTCTCCCCGTCTCTACCATGTGAAACAGAGTTTTTAATCCAAGTGGATTATGTTGCAAATTGGGCGACAGTGGATATGAAATCGGCAGCAGACCTGCGCCGTCATGACTTCCTGAATATCTGTAAAGTGGAGACACGGAGCTGACCCTTCAGAACCGCTTTTAGGAGCAGCAGGTGGAGGCAGGAACACTGTTCCAGCTGTGATTCCTGGAGTCTGTGGGATGGATTTCTAACATGACAACATCTTCTTCTTGCACCAGAAATATATATGGTATTTTCCTCAATCACTTGAATAATGGCTTTAAAATGTCTTTCCTGAGGATGAGAGGTTAGACCAGGAACCGGAGAGAAGATGCCAGCTGCAGGACAGGTTTATCCAGACATGACACAAAGCATTCCGGGTCAGAAGCACATCACTGCACACATTGCGGTCTGTCGTCTGTAGCAGAAATGAGGAAACCATTTCCAACAAACTCTTTGTCGTCTTCTTAGACTTTCAAAGCTGCTCTCATTTTGTAAAACTGCCTTCTGAATTTAGGAGGAGGAGCTGTGTGAAAAAGAAACATGGGGGGCAGGACACCTGGAACCAGGAACCTCTTGAGGATTCTGGGATTTTTCTGTTTATGGATTACAGCTGAGACTCAAATGAAAATCCCACCCGAAACGTAAGTACCTTCTTCCTTCTCATCTCCTTCTGGATACTAGCTTCCATTTGGCCCTGTGTTCATAGAAAATACTAAAAAAGATTTTTTAAAAGTTATAATCTGGTGAGGTTTAGTCCAGAGTGGTCAAACTTATTTTAGTTCAGGTTCCACATTCTGATTTCCAGTTGGTCGTACATGTAAAATAACAGAATAATAATGACACATTATTCCCTTTGTTTTATTACAAAGAAGTACAAGCACACACACACACATACACACACACACACACACACACATATATATATATATATATATCCTGAAGGCCCACTATCCTGCAGGTGTTAGATGTTTCTCCCTGTTGCAACATACCTGATTTAAATTAAATGGATCTCTGACAAGCTCTGAACAAGTCTGCTATTGAGCCATTAATTTAAGTCAGGTGTGCTGCAGCAGGGAAACAAGGAAAGTCTGCAGGACCGCGGGCCTTAAGGTCCCATGTTGGGGATCCCTGCATTAATGCCTTAATTTTGACAGCTCTATAAAATCACCAAGCATTCAATCACAGGTATCTGGAACTGAACAGTCCAGTATTTCACATTATGATCAGACTAGCTTTTCAAGATCTAGAAGTTATTTTAAATGTAGATACAGTACGTGTACATTTCCACATGCGTGTAGTAATCCTGACTCACCTCATAATGCAAACTGAAGTCAGATCTATTATGTGAGGAAGTTATAAAAGATAGAACGTGTTATCCACTCTGCCTTGGAAAAGTAAATATTTTTCACATGTACCAGTTTTCTCCTGCTGGCCAGATTGGACCCTCTGGCAGGCCAGTTTTGGCCCTCCCGGACCGTATGTTTGACACCTCTGGTTTAAACAGTGAAATGCCACACTAACATCTTCAGGGGTGAACAGGAAGCATATATTTGCAGATTTGTAAAGACAACTGGAGGTTTGGATCTTGAAAATGAGAAGTAAAGGAGACTTGGGCTCCTGTGGAACAGGAAGCTTCTTAGCAGAAGGTGTTCTTACCTTTGAGAATCAAGCTGGACATAATTCTTATAGCTTCTAACTGGACTTGTTTTACATAACTGAAGCTACAGACGGTAAACTCTGTTTTTCATCAGTGTCCTGAGGGAGTTAACTGTGTGTTAGCAGGCTTTACTTTTCCCTCAGGACTTACTGAAATCTGCTCTCCTTTCTCACTCCGAATGAGCAGCCAGATTATTCTGTGTGCTCTGGCAACATAATCTCATGAAAAACTGTAAAAATACCTACAGTGGTCCATGGAAAGAAAAATGTAGCCGTTTTCCTGTACAGGCACAGAATTTTCAGTACCTGCGTTTCGTTTCATTGGTCCCCTGCGATTCAGCATCCGCTCAGTTACTGAGGATGTTTCTACAAGTTCAGGTTTGCAACCTGGTGACATTTACAGTCTAAACAAGGACCAGTGAAGACTCCTGAAGAGAAGTTCCTAAAGCTGCAAAAGCCATGTGCTACCTGAAACAGCAACCGAAGATAAGCGGTCCGGTGGCTGAAGAGATCTGCTGCTCCTGATTCTCCTGAGGCCAAGTTTGAATCTTCTGTGCGACATTTTTTCCTCTTTATTTATTTATAATTAGCAGTCACTGATTAGGTTTTGAAAGCAAAACTACTTGGTTTGGTTTTGTTCAATGAAAAGATTTGGAACTCTGATCTAATCTCATCAACCCATATTTTATTGTCATTAGAGCATCTGAGAAACTTTACACTGAGAAATTTGACTTTTTTTATTGGAAACATGAGCTAATTTGAAATCTGATGGCAGCAATACATCTGTAAACAGTCAGAAGAGGAGCAGCAAAAGGCTGGATAGTAATTGGTACAAATCAAAAACAACTGGAGGAACATTTGACAACTACTAAGGTGAACTGGCAACAGGTCAGTAACATGACTGGGAGTATAGGATCACTTTTCAGAGAGGCAGAGTCTCTCAGATGTAAAGATGGACAGAGGTTCACCAACCTGACACAAACTGGGGCTAAAAATTGTGGAACACTTTCAGATGTAAAATTGTGAAGACTTTGAAGCTCCCACCATCTACAGTGTATAATATCATCAAAAGATTCAGAAATCAGGAGGAATCTCTGTGCGCATGGGATCAGGCCAAAGTCTAAACTGGATGCTGGTGATCTTGGGGCCTTCAGGCAGCACTGCATGAAAACCAGACATGACGTCCAGAAATCCCTGTCTTCAAACATAGTTCACCCTGAAATCAGCAAATGCAGGTTAAAGCTCTGTCGTGCAAAGAAGTCATATGTAAACAGGATGCAGAAACACAGCCGTTTTCTCTGGATCAAAGCTCATTTAAAATGGTCTGAGGCAAAGTGGAAAACTTTTCTGTGGTCAGATGGATGAAAATGTGTATCCTGCAGACTATAGAGAAGCGGGAGCATCCAGGTGGTTATCGGTGGACAGTTCAAAGCCTTCATCTCTGATGGTGGGGGGTGGCATTAAATTAGGACACAACTTATGTTAACTAACCTTTACATGGATTTTTCCTCACTTTTCTACGTTATATTATCACTTTTGTTGTAATAACAAATTTAATATTTCATAACGTCTAGACCTTATAAAAAAGCCCCCCCCCCCCCCCCCCCCCCCCCCTTTCCAGGCAAAATTTTCTAGACTCACCACTGCATAGCTGAAGTATAAATCCTTTTTACCACCTGTCAACTACCTTGTTAGAGAGGGGTCCTGCTCTGATTTATATCTCAGAACCTGTTCATAATTTCTCCCACCACATTCATGACCCCTAAAGATCAGACCTGTGTCTTCAACATCTGCACAGCACCAGTTTTTTAAACTAACCTCGCTTTGTTTTTTGGTTGTTTCAATGTCACTAGATCTCTGAACCTGATCTAGATGTGTGCATGGCTATCTCATGACTAGTCACTAGCAACCTTCATTAATAGTGAAGAGAAATATGAAATAAAGGAAAAAAACTAAAACAGGCTGTTTTTTCATTCTTCAGCTTCACATGATAGTGACACGGATCTGACTGACATGAGACTTCCAGTGAATGTTTTACACATATGACGGGCTGCTGCGGTGGCTTTCTGGCCTACCATTGCAAATTCCTTGCATTTGTAAAAGCATTTGCCAGCATTCGTTATTGCTGCTGTTGTTGCTCTTGTCCTTTAAGGCAACAAACTCCTCGTGCTCTTTCACGTGGTGACAACCCAAATGTTTTGTAAGGTTGCTCGTGTTAAATATGGAAGCATTCATGCCGCCCCTGCATATTAGGAGTGTCACTCCTTTGCTAGCAGGATACTAGCCTTACTAGCCTTACCACACTTTTGGCAGAATTAGCGAGTATTTCCGATGCTAGTATTGGTATCAGGCCAACTCTATATGTGCTATCATAGCAATAGTGAAACCTTTTTCTATTTTCTAATGGGGTTGAAGAAAGGCCAGACAAATTGTCCCAGTGACACCGGATCATGCAGTGAACAGATGGGCCGGCTACATGCTCTGTCATGATAGCGTCCCTGCTTATCCAACCAGTGGCACAGTCACAATTGTTCAGCTCATAATTGGTCCATGAATATGGCCAGATGTTTGTGCTCCTTGTTGGTGGGACACACATATTTTAATCCCTTTCATAGACTTTATGAGTTATAATCACATCTTTTAACATACGGAGAGCTGAGTGTTTGTATTTAGATGGATCTGCTTACAGATGCTCTGCTCTCCATATAAAGTGTGTTTGGAGTCTAATAGTTTGGGTTTTACCTCAGAAAACTATTAACAGCTTTAAGAGAGTTAAGATCAAGAGACAAAACTAGTCTCAAATTCTGTCATATTGAAAATGTTTTTTCACAAATCCAAAATCACTTTAAGTTGGATTTCCATGCAATATTTTAAAACACTTCCACAAGGAAATGAAGCAAAAGGATTTTTTCAAAGAGATTACAAGAGAAGCAACACACGAAACAAACAATTACTCAGCATCACTGCATTGGGATTCAATAAATAATACAGATTTTTAACAGTGTGAACGACGTCACAGTGTAATTTCCCTGTAGAGGACATAGCTCCTCAACCATCTGGAGAAAAGTCCAGCTTGTAGGCTTACAGAACATTAAAAAACAAGAGGAGACAGAAAGTCAAAGTTTGAGATGTTTGGGTCAAAGTGTTTATGTTTAACATCAAATAAATGGACCTATGAATTCTCATGGTTATTCTATTCTATTCTATTCTATTCTACAGTCATTTAGCAGACGCTTTTATCCAAAGCGACTTACATTTGAGAGTAAGAACACCACAAGTAGGAATTCAAACGTCATATAGGAGGTCATAATTAAGCTGTAGTCAGACTGCGGTGAGTTAACTCTGGTTAACTCTGTAAAGGTCGGAGGAGGGTTAGTGATGGTCAGGAAAAGTTGCCCCAGACGTGCTCAGCTAACATGGACATCACCTCATTTTGCACCTTTAGTGCATTGTTTCATTCAGAATGAGGACGTTTTCCTGTTCCTGACAGTAAGGTTATGAAAACTTGAAAATGTATGCGTTTCTAACTTTGGAAGGTGTTGTGCATTTTCAGGATGTAGTATAACACATGGTTTAACATGAAATCCTCACTAATGTTAGCACTTATATTCTTCAATCCACAGCTAGTATTTATGTACCTGCGTTATTGTTGATGGTGACGCTGTAGTTTTGGTGCCGTTAGCACAACGCACACATAATTATTGCTCTATGACTTTCGGCTACTAACTCCACACAAAATTCAACTTTACCCCAAATATTATGTCAAAACTTGCATCTTGATTAGGTATAGCTATGAATTTTTCTGTACAAAAGTCTTGTGGTGTTTACGTTATTCACAAAAGACTCTTTTCGTCCCGTAGGAATGAATAGGATCTGGCCGAAATGAGCCAAACACCCAGGCCAATTTGGAGAAATACAGCTCAAGTATACTTTTACTTAGAAACATCATTAAAAGTTTAAATGGGTCATGAGTGATAACATTTTAACTGACTGAAAGGGCATCTTTATATCTTCTATGGTTTTGACACAATCACAGGATAAGTTTTAGTTATAATCAGAAAATTGCCCAAATGATTAAAAAATTCTCAAACAAGTGTGTCTTGTGTTTGTAGTTTTTCCTGTACATACACAAATTATATAATATCATATTTAAGTTGGCTTCAAATGAACCTCCACTGTGAATGTGCTAAGACTAACAGATTTTAAGCTCCATTGCTCCAAGCATCAGAAAGTCTACTTTTTCTCCCAATTAACAACGATTAAAAAAACAAAACAAACAAAAAAAAAACTCAGACCAAAACACAATTTTCATGTGTTTTAGGCTTTCTGCCATTTTTTTCCCACCATTTTAATTCTGTTCACATTAGAGTAAAATAAATTACATTCATGAGTTCCACCGACCCTGTTGATGCTCGAGGTTGAAGAATTACAGGACTTTTGTTTGTGAACAGCGTTTGGTTATTCACTCACTTTTCTGTGAGCGCCAAGTCTGTGTTTGTTTCAGAGTTAAGGCCTATTTGTGCTTCCTTACGTCAGTAAATAGGAACGTCGGTTTAAAATGTTGTCTTATGTCGCTCTTACTTCCATGCTCTTACATTGCCATGATTATTAGGTCAATTCCTCCACAACTGGGCAGTGGTGAGTTCAGAGTTCACTCCCACGGTCCGACGTCAGTTTCAGACACTGGTTGATGGCGGGACTGCACCCAAATGATGTCGTTTCCAACCACCTCACACACCCTAAACACTTAGCCTTTCTTCAGAACTAACATAATTTCTACCATTGTTTTCCTCATCTTCATTCTTCTTTTGCTTGTTTTTTTCTTTTTCCTGTTCCTCTTTTACTTCTCTGGTTTGTTTCACGCGCTGCTTGCATGTCATTAATTCTGCTCAGCACCTCCTTCACTATTTCTGGTTTTCTGCATCAGACGATGGATGGCTAAGCTCTGTGAAAAGGAACAAATTACGGGCACAACTGACGCAGGAGACAGACAAAACTGTCTTCGTGTCCGTCTTCTGCGTCAAGCATGAAGTCAGCAGGCAGACGGCTCAGGCTGCCGCTCAGACAGTCATTACAAAAGAATCCGATATCAGTTTGAGAATAAAACGCTCAGCAGTCTGCAGTTAAGATCAGATGAGAAAAGGTCCAAGTTTTTTTTTTGTTTGTTTTTGAGAAACAGCTAAACTGTTTTATCCCTCTGTTGAAGTCCCAGGTTAAGTACATTTAAATGAGGGAGGATATCAGTTAAAACGTACATCTCAGAGACAAATTTCCCATCCAGCATATTAGTCAGAAATACTTCAACCTTCCTGTGCTTGCAGTCGCAAACAAAAGTGATAATTTCCTCCCTCAATTCAGACTTTCTTGAGTGAGTTTCCTCGGTTTAACTAACAATCTCACGCTGTTATGCAAAGTAGGTCAAAGTGCTCAGCTGACATACCGGCAAGAAGTTTGCGAAATCGTCTGTGTTGTAGACAACATGTTCTTATAAAGTTAATTCAAGCCATACAGAGTCCATGGTGTTTTTAACTCACGCCTTAATTGTGGTCAAAGGACTCTCTGATGGATGAGGCAGTGAAGTGACTTATTTTTGATGCAAGAGCAGTCCAGTCTGCTGTCTTTAAAGAAGCAACAATCTTTTGGAAAGTTACTGTCATGATTGCTGCTCTGCTGAGCCTCCAGCTCCTCATCAGGCTCATCTGCTCCACCTGATTACTGCCTCTCCTCACCTGTTCGCCGCCCTACTTATTCACTCTCCAGTCTCTGCGTCCCTGCCAGATGGTCAACTTGCTTACTTTGTCGAGACCCTGCTTTGCTCTTGTTTCAGATTCTTGTTGTTGGAGACTCTGTTGTGTACCCTGAACCTCTTGTGCCTGATCCCCGTCGGACTTTTCCTACCAAACGTAATTTAGATATTGACCCCTGCTTGGAACGACTGCCCCCTGATAAGTAGTCCGCTCTCTGCCTCTTTGTGTTTGACCATTGCCTGCCTTACGACTACGTCTTTTTGGATTTGTGGATCTGCACATCGGGAGTCTTTTCAGGATTCTAACCTCACAGCCACTCAGGATTTCTCCGCCACTCCTTATTAGACTTCATCTCATTTCCCCCCACAGTCTCCTGGTTTCAATAAATGTTACGCTGTTCCTTCATTCTGTGTATGTGTGTGGCAGAATTCCCGGGTCTTCAGGGATTATTCATTACAGTTATTTCTCCGGATGTATGGCCTTCCAGTGGTATTAAGCCAGTATGTCCATTTTAAAACGGTGAATATCGCAAAAAATCGGCCAAAGTTGAGCTGTATCGTACTTATCCATAGACTCATCTAAATCCTGGGAAATAAATTCAGCTTTTTTAGGGGGGTTGAACAAAAAAAGGCTCAAAAGCACCTGTAGCTAGAACATCCACCCTTATCGCAGCTGTTGTATCCGATGCAGGACCTGACTAAATTGAAAATATCACTTGCTGTCTCACTTTGTCAGCTGTTACCGCCTCATTGACAGCTACTTCTACACATTCTTTAACTGTTTCAGCGTCTGTGAATGGCCTTTCTTTTGAGTAAGTATCCATCTTTTTCTTCCCGATGCTCAATCATATCAGAACTGCTTCTTTTATGGAGCTCAGGCTGCTGGTCTGACCTCTGATATCAAACGATATCGAATCTCCATATTTCCCTGTGTGCAGATTACAGCCAGAGGCCTCAGTCTGTCAGACAGATCGCCCACAGCACAGAGGATCATCTGCTTTGATTCTGGGGGTGATCTTCACAAGGGGATTTATTTGGGGGATTTTTAGTTAAAATCTGTGACAGATGGGAAAACACTGAAGGTAGATTTGCCTCAGTCATTTAGACAGTGGTTTTTAATCTGACTGGTCACATTAAAGGGATGACATGTGCTGAAGTGAGCTGACAGAAATAACTGGAAAAGCTCTGAGATGAAGTGTGTACAGGGAACACTGGAAGCACAGCTGATCAGACTAATGACTGAAGACCCTGATTCACGAGTGTATCCGCAAGCAGCGACGATGGGGGCGTAATCATAAGGAGAGGAGTGAGAGTCAAAAGGTGAAATGGGCTCAGATAGTAATGGGCAGGATTTTTTTTAAGACAAACTGTGTGTTGTGTAGAGTTTACTGTTTAAATAAATGTGTATTTTTAAGCATGCAGATGGTGAATATTTGTGTGTTTCGCACTTACGGGATTAATGTTGAGAACAGATAAACTCCTCCGTCTATCAGTGTATGTACTAATCACCTCTTTTAGCTTTCTGAATTATGTTATTATTATTTTCTATAATAATTATATATTAACACCATGGGTGGTTTGACAGGTTTTGACCGCTACTCGGCTCTCCGCTTCTATGTAAAAGTACCTAGGATTTACTCAAACTACCTAGCGTTGATCTTCAATAAGCAGGTATTTCTGTTATTTGGAGTGGCACTTTACTCATGGCAACACTTATTAACTCAGGTTTGTCCCACCAATGAGATGAAAGATTTGTGGAAGCTAACAAAAAATTGCTGACTTGTTGGAGGACATCAGTTGACTCGGCAGTGAACTAAAAAGTAAAAATGCATTACTTAGATAAATGGAAGTTGCTCACGAATATTCACAGCAAATAACTTCACTAACAGCAACCGCTTCATGACACTGGATTTAGGATCCGATACGATATTCAAGTGATCTGGGTTTCATTTGAAAAAATCGGATTTGTGTCGTTCAGACTGTTATGAAAAGATCAGATACGGGTCGCATAGGGGTAAAAAGTTTGGATTTGGGTCACTTCAGCCTGCAGTGTGAACCTAGCCTTAAACCTGGCGGGATGCAACCAGTTTTTATGGTTTGTGTGTGTGTGTGTGTGTGTGTGTGTGTGATTTCTCATTCTCTTTACCTGCTCCTAGTTACTCCCCCTGTCTACAAATACCTCATGGTTTTCAGTCAGATCTGTGGTTCTCCCCCTGCCATGTGTGGTTCCCTGTCCTCCGTTTGACAATAAACCTTCTACCTGCACCGATTTTTGCCTCCTGCATGATTCTGCCTGCATTTGGGTCCTCACCTCCGCCGCTACTCGTGACAACCAACAGTCAAAGAGGATTTTAAGGATCTTTTTAATGTTTTAAAACACTGTGAGAAAGAGGAGAAAGTATACGAGAGGAAATGTTATGCCATAGTCCAAAGATACACATCTTAGGTTAAATAGCGAGTGTGATTGGTTGTCTCTCTGTGGTGCCCGTGGACTGGTGACCTTTCCAGGACGAGTACCCTGCCTCTTTCCTGGTAGCTACTAGGCTTCAGCCCTCCATTGGAGTACATGGGCTTAGAGAAATTAGATGATTGAAAAATAGTTCAGAAAATAAACACATGTAAAGATATGCTGATTACTGTTTACCTTACGTTCTCAGCCTCTGTTTAAACCCCTCTACTGTCCCTGTACCACCACCTGTCAGCTGCATCATTTTGAAAACCACGGTTTTAATGTAGACAGGTTTATGATTTAGCTTAGATTTAGCTGGATTATGCAACCATCACCTGGACAAAAAAGTGGTGGAGCAACACTCCAGAGGTACACCACTGATCACACCATTTTAATTGATATGCAGTTAATTACCACCTGAGAGGCACATTTTCATTCTGACACCAGTTTTTGTCAGCTATCTAAACCTGTGTGATGGGTTCATTCAAATAAAAATCATGTTGTAGCTCTAATCAAAACATTTGTCTCTGTTCACCAACAGTGATCTAATAGTTGGTGCCCAGTTTCTTTGTTGGTAACACACAACAAAACCTGCTTATTAGTTGATTTACTTACCCGAAAAATCAAGAGATAACCACAAATTTGTGTGTTATTGTTGTATTATTGTTGTATTGTTGTGTTATTATTGTGTTATTGTATTGTGTTATTGTTTTATTATTGTGTTATTATTGAGTTATTATTGTGTTATTGTATTGTGTTGTGTTATTGTTTTATTTTTGTATTGTTGTGTTGTGTTATTATTGTATTATTGTGTTGTGTTATTGTTTTATTATTGTGTTATTATTGAGTTATTATTGTGTTATTGTATTGTGTTGTGTTATTGTTTTATTTTTGTATTGTTGTGTTGTGTTATTGTGTTGTTATTGTGTTATTATTGTGTTGTTATTGTGTTATTATTGTGTTGCTGTATTACTGTATTGTGTTATGTTATTGTTGTTTTATTGTTGTTATTGCTGTGTTGTGTTATTGTTTTATTTTTGTATTGTTGTGTTATTATTGTGTTATTGTATTGTGTTGTGTTATTGTTTTATTTTTGTATTGTTGTGTTGTGTTATTATTGTATTATTGTGTTGTGTTATTGTTTTATTATTGTGTTATTATTGAGTTATTATTGTGTTATTGTATTGTGTTGTGTTATTGTTTTATTTTTGTATTGTTGTGTTGTGTTATTGTGTTGTTATTGTGTTATTATTGTGTTGCTGTATTACTGTATTGTGTTATGTTATTGTTGTTTTATTGTTGTTATTGCTGTGTTGTGTTATTGTTGTGTACTTGTCTTGCTATTGTGGTGTGTTTGTGTGTGTGTGTGTGCTACTGTTGTGTTACTGTTGTGTTTTTGTGGTATGTGCTGTTGTGTAGCGTATCTCGGTGTAACTGCGGGACACCTGCAGCTCCCTGCTGTGACCCAGATGAAGAACAGATTATCTAAATCTCTTTTATCATCGTCATATTTAAGGGTCTTTTCTGCTGCGCTGTAGCATCACCATGGCAACGAACAACTACACACAGCAAGAGCTTAATATCATTTTATGAACTGTTATCTGAGATAAAACGTAGATATGACGTCCCTGAGACTGGGATAACTATGTGTCAGATGCTGATACAAATACAAATTGAATTACATGTATTACTACAATTGTAGTAATTGTAGTAGTATTACTACAATTACTACATTTGTTTTAGTATTACTACAATTACAACTACACTTGCTGCAAAGTCTCTAAATATTTGTATAGTTTTTGTCCTCATGTCACTTTGCAGTTTGCATCAAAGTTTTATGTTTTGTTTTATGCCGTCCGTCCTGTTTGTCGAATGACAGCTGCAGCTGCGCTCTTTTTATTTTACTTCGTGTCCATTAAAACCATTAAAAAATGGTTCATTAATTTAAGCACACCAGTCAATAAAAAGAGCAATCTCTTCATCAGTAAGATGAATTTACTGAACAGGTGGAGCTCAGTGAGGCATGCTGGCCCAGACTGGGGCACAAATCAGGACAATCCAGGACCTCTCTAAGGTCACCTCAGGTCATCAGAAAACAACCAACCAACTCAAACAGTTCATTTCTATGAAGCTACATGTGTGAGTACACCTGTTCTGAAGGAAGGAGGGGGCCCAACCTGGTACTAGAAGGCAGACCTGATGACATGATCAAAGAGCAAAGTTTTATTAAAAGCTAGTTTAGATTATGTGAAGGATACATGGGTCTCAGATTAGTGTTTTTTGTTTTGTTTTGTTTGTTTGTTTTTGTTTCTTTAATTAAAAAATCATCTACGGGAAAAAAATTATATCATTTGTTTTCTTTATATTTAAAGACAATTTATTTAATTGAAACCGTTTTGAATAGTCAAAAAGTCCAGAGTTAGTTTCAGTAACGAGATTTTTAAAGTATTTGCTGGAAAGAAAAAGATTAGTGTCATCTGCAAATAAAATAAAATAGGAAATATAGAGCTAGATACAACAGCAAGGTTGTTTATGTAAACCAAAGTCATAACGGCTTTGTTGAACATAAAATTACTGAAATAAACAAATTGGCTTCCATTGACATTATAACTCTCAAACCATATATAAACATCACCTTGAAAACCATTTCTGGTCTCCAAGCGCCACAGATGCCGCCCCCCTAATGCAATTTAAAATTGCAAATAAAAAAAGATTTAAAGCTGTCAAAAATAATTTGTTGCTTACTAATTTGATTATGATGACATTTGTAACGTGTGTGAGGCATGACAAGGCCAATGCATCCATCATTTCTCTGTTGTGATGACGGAACATGGAGATGGAACAAGATCAGCTAGCTGGCAATGGATGGATTTGAGTATTAAAAAAAAAAATAATGGAATGACCCATGGGTGGATGATTTTAACACTCATACCTTTCTTGGGAAGAGGGTTCAACACATACACTTTTTCTGTGTGTTTTGAAAAACTTTTCCCAGAATTTTGCATAAAAGTGGCCACTCCTCTCCCCCTCCCTCCCTCGGCTTTCCATAATCAGCTGATCAGTTTTTCTGTCGCAAGTACCGTCTCTGATCTTGAGTTTATTGTTCAGCAGATAAGGAGGAAACTAGTGATTGATCGTTCACACAAACACATATTTACCCCAATTTCTTCTTTTTGGCAGAACTCTGCTCTAAAAAAGTAGCTGAAACAGGTGGTAGAAAGGATTTATATGTCAGATATGCAGGGGCGGGTCTAGAAAAGCTTTAATGGGGGGCCAGGCAGGGGTACTGACCAGGAAATGGCTGGCACAAATGAGAATTTTTTTAAGGTCTAGATTTTTATAAAATATTGAACTGATCATTACAACTAAATTGATCATCTAATGTAAAAAAAAAAAAAAGAAGAGTGAAGTAAAACTTGTAAAAAAAAAAAAAAAGACATAAAACAGCTAATACAGTATTTTTATCTACAGTTGTTTAGGTGATGTTGTGTTGTAGGAATTTTATCACATGCACAAAGACTAACACTTGGATGATAAAAAGAAAAATGTGTTTTTAGCCGTTTTAGCCAGATCATCCGTTATATCAGTTTTTTTATCATTATACCATGGTCTGGGTGAATACTCGATTCTGATTGGCTGAATGGGGGGCCATTAAAAAGTGATAATGGACACCTATGAAAGAAGTTCCATTCAAATAGACTTATTGTAAATTATTGCGCTGACTAAACGGTAGTTGGTAACCGGGGCAACAGAAACTCACCGGGCTGCAGACGAGCCAGATCATGTCTGACGGTGCATCGCTGTTAAAGCAGGTTGCAGGCTTTTTGGGCTCCGTCAGTCCAGGAGAGACGAGAATGGAGCAACATTTCGTCGTACAGCAACGTCCCAACCAGCAGTGGTCAGGGTCCACAAACGTTAAATCTCCGTCCTTCAAACACCACAATGGACATGCCAGTATCTTTATGAAATGTCACTATCAACGGCAACGTTGCATTTAATTTTAAATAGGTCGTCGTCTGTCTTCCTGTCTTGAATACTTTACTTGCTTGATTGATACAGAGTGAATGGTGGATAACTTTATAAAAACGTTTAAGAGTCCCTGCTGGAGACACACCAGATCATGATGTGGTATCGCTGTGAAAGCAGCCTGCAGGCTTATTAAACGATGTAGGAAACGATCTGTGGACTTTGACTGTTTGAAACAAAATGTGGCATCATCCTGTGGACACGCACAAGCTGTAAGTGCTGCAGCCGCCCTCTGAAATGATTCTTTGTGTCAAGTAACATAACGTTAAGCAATCATCTTCCTTCCTTCCACTGATCAGGTCTAATACAACAGCTGACCAACCGAACGAGCTGAAGGTTCCGTGTCAGAGCCGGTTACCTTGGCAATGCATCACAACGAAGTAGTCCACTCAGCCCCTGCTTGTTAGGATTGTAACGGTGAAAAACAACATTAACGTAATAATAATTGTTTTAACATTTATTTCTTTCATAAGTGACCATAGTACAAGCAGGATAATGCCCTTCAAGGTGGCCATTATCATAAATGAATGGACGACGTGGTGGCGTTCGGTGCAATATCAGATTATTATTTTCTTGTTAATTATAGTATATTATAGAGTTATAATATAGAGTTATTTCAGTAAATGTAGACTTGATGTCTTTAGTTTCTGTTTTAAGGTAATCTCTGTGAATGAAGTGGCTGTCATCATATACAAACCACCACCTGTCTTTCCTTTCCGTATTATGGTGGACTGCAGTGTAATCTGGCAGATCTTTTAGAGATTCTACATTATTTAAGAGCCATGTCTCAGTGAGAGCAATAACAGAACAATCATGTTTCAGACAGGATAAGTAAAGAATTACAAGGTTATATTTTTAGGCTATATATATATATATATATATTTACTATATGAAAAGGTAAAAATATCATTGAAACCTCTTCTTTTAGGCTTCTGTACTGTACTTCAGTCTAGACCAACATGTTTTTATTCTGTTATTATTGAACAAAATACATTAAAATCAGGGTCAAAACAACCATTATACAAAAAGTCTGTTCACGCCCTTCCAGTGGGCTGAAAGCTAAGGACCCCTGTTAAGTTCTTCTGGATGTAGCAACTATCAGTGCTCAGCAGGAGGCCAGAAAAGGTGATATGAAGACCAACTAAAAATTCTGAACAAAAATATAAACTGAACCCAACCCAGCTGGAGGACACTGTCACTCAACGCTCCACCTGGCAAAGTCTCTGCCAGCAGGGAGCTTTTAGACTTGAGGAGGACCGAGGTGATTGACAGATCAAGAAACGCCAAAGGAGACATGAAGCTGGTACCGCATCTGTATTCCCAGTCTGTGAATTCACCTGTCCTCACTGTGGCAGAGCTGCTGCTTTAGTTGGACCCTCGCATGTTTCTTTCAGCCAGATCTTGTGAGTCATTTCTCACTCTGACAGCATCAGCTGGAGTCAGGATGTCTCAACTTCACAAATTAAAACCCCAGTGTCAGTATACATCTGAGAAGAATCCACTAATTTTGTCATTGCCAGTATGCAGCAGCTGAGTGGGTTAGTTTTAGTAAGAATTATGAACACTAAGACATTTTTGAAGAATTTCATTTCCTAAATTTGATGAAAATGTAAAATAATATATATGTACCAAGTTCTTTTTTTCTCTGCAGCTTTTGGTGTACTTTCATATTGGAAGGCCTGTTACATTTGTACAAAGTGTACTATAACATCAGTCCTTCATGTTGTAGTACATTTGTATAAAGTGTACTACAACATCAGTCCTTCACGTTGTAGTACATTTGTATAAAGTGTACTACAACATCAGTCCTTCACGTTGTGGTACATTTGTATAAAGTGTACTACAACATCAGTCCTTCACGTTGTGGTACATTTGTATAAAGTGTACTACAACATCAGTCCTTCACGTTGTGGTACATTTGTATAAAGTGTACTACAACATCAGTCCTTAACGTTGTGGTACATTTGTATAAAGTGTACTACAACATCAGTCCTTAACGTTGTGGTACATTTGTATAAAGTGTACTACATCATCAGTCCTTCACGTTGTGGTACATTTGTATAAAGTGTACTACATCATCAGTCCTTCACGTTGTGGTACATTTGTATAAAGTGTACTACAACATCAGTCCTTCATGTTGTGGTACATTTGTATAAAGTGTACTACAACATCAGTCCTTCATGTTGTGGTACATTTGTATAAAGTGTACTACAACATCAGTCCTTCACATTGTGGTACATTTGTATAAAGTGTACTACAACATCAGTCCTTCACGTTGTAGTACATTTGTATAAAGTGTACTACAACATCAGTCCTTCATGTTGTGGTACATTTGTATAAAATGTACTACAACATCAGTCCTTCACGTTGTAGTACATTTGTATAAAGTGTACTACAACATTAGTCCTTAACGTTGTGGTACATCTGTATAAAGTGTACTACAACATCAGTCCTTAACGTTGTAGTACATTTGTATAAAGTGTACTACAACATCAGTCCTTAACGTTGTGGTACATTTGTATCACGTTGTAGTACATTTGTATAAAGTGTACTACAACATCAGTCCTTCACGTTGTGATACATTTGTATAAAGTGTACTACAACATCAGTCCTTAACGTTGTGGTACATTTGTATAAAGTGTACTACAACATCAGTCCTTAACGTTGTAGTACATTTGTATAAAGTGTACTACAACATCAGTCCTTAACGTTGTGGTACATTTGTATAAAGTGTACTACAACATCAGTCCTTCACGTTGTGGTACATTTGTATAAAGTGTACTACAACATCAGTCCTTCACGTTGTGGTAAATTTGTATAAAGTGTACTACAACATCAGTCCTTCACGTTGTAGTACATTTGTATAAAGTGTACTACAACATCAGTCCTTCACGTTGTAGTACATTTGTATAAAGTGTACTACAACATCAGTCCTTAACGTTGTAGTACATTTGTATAAAGTGTACTACATCATCAGTCCTTCACGTTGTAGTACATTTGTATAAAGTGTACTACAACATCAGTCCTTAACGTTGTAGTACATTTGTATAAAGTGTACTACATCATCAGTCCTTCACGTTGTAGTACATTTGTATAAAGTGTACTACAACATCAGTCCTTCACGTTGTAGTACATTTGTATAAAGTGTACTACAACATCAGTCCTTAACGTTGTAGTACATTTGTATAAAGTGTACTACATCATCAGTCCTTCACGTTGTAGTACATTTGTATAAAGTGTACTACAACATCAGTCCTTAACGTTGTAGTACATTTGTATAAAGTGTACTACAACATCAGTCCTTCATGTTGTAGTACATTTGTATAAAGTGTACTACAACATCAGTCCTTAACGTTGTAGTACATTTGTATAAAGTGTACTACAACATCAGTCCTTAACGTTGTAGTACATTTGTATAAAGTGTACTACATCATCAGTCCTTCACGTTGTAGTACATTTGTATAAAGTGTACTACAACATCAGTCCTTCACGTTGTAGTACATTTGTATAAAGTGTACTACAACATCAGTCAGGTTGTATGCTGTTTTTTCACCATGTGTCTTATTCTTTTTCAGGGTGCAGCAGTGGGCGTTAGCATTCTCCGTTGAACTTCGAGACATTACAACCAAATACTCCGGCTCCCTGCTGCTGCAGAAGGTAAATGAAGTGAAAATGAAAGATTCCAGCACACCGAGTTGACAAATCAAAGCTTCAGTTTTACTTGGATAACGTAGATGAATTTATGATAGATAGATAGATAGATAGATAGATAGATAGATAGATAGATAGATAGATAGATAGATAGATAGATAGATAGATAGATAGATAGATAGATAGATAGATAGATAGATAGATAGATAGATAGATGCTGTTCCTTCTTCAGCATACTTTAAGTTCTGTAACTCTATGTGTTATATTGTGATGGATAGTTACCCTTTTAGTTGATCTAAAGAAGTTTTGCAGACATTTAAATCCCATCCAGGAGTTTTTATTTAACTACTTTATTTGGTAGAAATTTTGATGAAGCCACTTACTGTAAAACTTTCCACCAATCAGAGAGATGAAACTGACTGTGATGTCCACTTACGAGCAGTCAAAGATCCACAAATAAGCAGAAAGTTCTGTGTGTCTGAAAGAACAAAAATAATGGTTCTTCATGGCAATGTAAGGCCAGGAGGACATTTTTTAACAAGATGAGAAAAGGCTTGGTCGCTATTGATTTTTAAGTTATTTCTACAAAGTACTGTTAGCAGTAAATTCTGTTTTATTGTTTTGGATGACATTTAGCTATTTAGCCTCATAATCTGACAACTCAGGCTGTCCTGAAAGAATAAGTTCAGCTTCTACATGTATGTGTTAAATAACAAAAATAAAATAAAACAAACAAGGAGAACATAAGTAGGAAAAAATTGCTTGGAGTTTTAAGGGTTAAAGTGCAGAAAATGCTGCTTATGGTTTACATGACAGAAGTTTGCACTAATGCTGGATATTATTTTTAAATGTAAGAGTGAGTGTTGGTTTTGTGGGGACTCAGACGATTGAGGGTAAATCTTTAAATCTGGAAGAAAACATAATGATAATAAGTAGCTGAGCATGAGATAAATAAAAACTGTGAATCTTTGTGTGAGACTGTGCATTTGGATCTGCTGATGAATGTGTGTGTGTGTGTGTAGGATAGTGTCCATCTGTGTGTTTGTACACCAGGACACACACACACTCATAGGGATCATGGTAATGCGCAGATTGAGGACCAAGCCCTCTTTACCGGCGTCAGGATTTGTGGCCTGTTCTGATTTTAGACATTCATCCATTTATCTGTCAGATTTAGATTCGTCAGCCAGCAGTTGGTCTGCTTTCAAACACACAGCCGCCTCCTGGAGCTACAACAAACAGCACAACATCTCTGTGATGCAGCATCAGTGTCAGCTGAAATAGTGGGAAATGACTTCCACTTATAAGCTATACAAGACCTTCCTTTCACACGCTGTAGAACAGAAAGATGTTCCCCCTCCTGTCGGTGCGTTTGGTTATATTTTGCTTCCTCTGTTCAGATGTACTCTGCAAGTAGAAGACGATTTGATTGAATGTAATAGGATTTAAATGTAAATCTGGATTAGAGGTATGTTTTGTTGTTTTATTTAGTAATGATTAGGACAACCACTTGGGATACTCTCTGTTTCCTCCTTCTCTAAACAAGCTAAAGAAAACAAAGATTAAAAAGCAGATTTTTTTTTCAAACTGCTGTCACTGCTTTAAGGAGTTAAGCTGTTTGTATCTATAGCCATGCACAGCAAACTGTACAAGAAGATCCTAAAAGCAGCAATTTACAGTTTAAATAAATTAAAATTCTTACATATAAGTAAAATATAAATTATGTCCAGTTTTTCATTTACCTACACAGTCTTCAGCACTGGAAGCCAAGTAGCTGCAGAATTTTTGACAATTACCTGATTTCTGTTTGTCTCACTGTTTGTCGGCTGTGGGATGAGACACGTCCTCTAAAGCAGGACAAAATATGAAGTTTATACTTATTCAAACTTAGAATGACCAAACAATGTTAAGTACAGCAAGCTAATAAACCCGTTTAACAGCAGAGGTTTACTAAATGTTTGGCTCTGCAGGTATTTGCTTTAGTCCGCAGGCTGCTTGGACTAATTGGAATTAGTGAATGACTTAATAAAGATTTGCTCAGTGTAAGTAACCAGACAGGACTGGTGGCTGACCTACCTTAAGCTTCCTGATTAATAAAAACACACCTGGGCCCTCATTTATGATTTTTTCATTAGAAATGATTTAAATTCTCTCTTGGGGAAAAATATGCTGGTCTTATGTGTCCTAGTGAGTAATCAGAGTTGATAAATCCCACTTTCTCCAAAGCACCATGCTTGTCCCTGATCACCAGTCAAAACCATTCAGTTAACTCTACATGACATCCTTTTAATATCCGAGGGGAAATGACATGTTTCTCCAAGAAAAAGGAACTTCACTGAAACTGAGATGGGGCTGCTTGTTGCTGTGGTTGATACATACAAACATGTATGTCTATGATGCGTAAGGCAACACAGTGTGTTTTACACCAAAGCCGACAGAACATCCATCTTTGGACACTAATACGGTCTCCAGCCTCACACTGGAGAGGGTCAGTGGGCAAAAGTCTCGTATGGACACTAGGATTTACACTGGAACAGCTTATATGCTGGTCGTATCTCTGCAACACAGATCCTAAATTACTGCATAAATCTAACAGACTGGAACAGGATCAGCTTTGGGAAACAAAGTCAAAGTATCTTTATTGTCCCATCTACAAAGATCAGTTTACAGTCAGGACTGATAAGAGACACATTAGACATTGGCGGTCTCATTAATTAAGATTAACTAAAGCTACTTCCATCAAAGTCACTTAAAAAAGAGACTCAAGAAATGAGTCAGACTCAAACTAATGTCATCTCCTAATTAAGCCTCAAATCATTCCTCAAACTCAGCTCAGCTTTTTTTCCTCCTATAGTCATGCTCAGTGCAGCACCCAGAATCCCTAACAAGCCCAAAGGAATGGCCGAACAAATGGTTGTAGAGATGGGTTTGGGTATGTTGCCCAAGCCGGCTGTCGACTGATTATCTCAATAGGCACTGATTCTGCCATTAAATATTGTTCTTTGATCCTCTAAAGCAGGGATGCCCAAATTCAGTCCTGGAGATCTACTATCCTGAAACTTTTAGATGAAACCCTTCTCCAATACACCTGAATGAAATGGCTCTATTCTCTCAACCACATGTCACCCAGCTCTGCAGCCTGGTAACGAGCCAGCCATTTGATTCAGGTGTGTTGGGAAGGGTTGCATCTGAAAGTTGCAGGATAGTAGATCTTGAGGACTGGACTTGGGCACCTCTGCACTAAAGTTCTTTAAATTCTAAACTTAACTGTATAAAAAAAAAAAAAACCTCATCTTGCCTTTACATTTTTCTAATAGTGACTATGTGACTATAATAATTACTATTCAAGCACAACAGGAAAAAGTGAAGAAATTAGTAAAAACAAGAAAATGAGCAGCATCTATGTGGCTTTCAATGATATTAGAGGCTGAAAAGCTGAGAGCAGAATTTGTCAAATGAAAATATCTCATATTATCTAAAGTGGCATAATGTTCAGACTTTGGTCTTTATTTGCTTGATGTGTTTGCTTCTGTATTCAGTTGTGTTTTTATAGTTTTGATTAAAATGTTAAACATGAACAAAAAAATAAAGTTTTTATGAAAAAATGAATAAGAATAGCTGAGCAACACACACACAAGTTCCCAGTAATTCCAAATGAAGCTAAATTTAGGACCCAGAAGCGCCAGCTTGTCTGATGGATCCATGAAAAATGATGAATGAAACAAATCAGTACTAGTGGAAACTTTCGGTAACTTAGTGAATCTACCAGCCTCATAGGCTGGTCCTGCCTTCTTGTCTCCTCCTCGCCTTGTGACATCTAACTAAACAGTTTGAGGCAGTATTAGTTAGAGAAAAGAAGAATGTATGTGGGCTGTACGATGGTGTGGGGGTCAGCTCTGTCTCCTCACAGCAGGAAGGTTGCTGGTTTGAACTTCAACTGGTTCTTTGTGTGGAGTATGCATGTTCTCCTTGTGCATGTCTGGGTTCTTTCTGGGTTCCTCTCAATGTCCAACAACATGTATGTAAGGTGACTGATGTTTCTGCAATGACTTTAGGAGTAACTGTAAGTGGTTGTCTCTGTGATGAATGGTGACCCTGCAACCCTGTACTGGAAGAACCAGGTAAAGGAAACAGATGGGCTTATTCCTGGCTTATACATACACATCTATGCATATGCAGGGTTCATAAGTAAGGGCCCCGAATACCTGAAATGTCCTTTTTGTAAGCAACACACCCTAACGATGTGTAGGGGAGGAAACAGGAGGTATATCTACAAACCTCATAAGGAAATTCTGAAATAACCAGCAACACAGTACGTTTGCACTTTTGGGTTATTGAGGAGGATTTTCTCACAATGTGGTGCATGAAAATCTGGTGTAGCTGTATTAACAAGAGTATGCATACAAAAACTTCTGTTCATTTTTACTTATTCAGTCGTGTTTCAGTTGTTACTCTGGAAGTCTGAGCATCAACTCGGCTTCTTTTTCTGGGATCTGCTGAGTACAAAGATTTCTGGATGCAGAATGTTCACACTGGATTTTCCTTCCTCTCAGAAACTGAAGGATGTGGAGTCCATCGTCAAGATTGTGGAGCTGAACGGAGATGACCTTGTGAAGGACTACTCTGATGACATCGAACGAATGTTGGGAAGTAAGATGAAGTCTGTAAAGGTGAGGAACAAAAAGTTGGTGTTTCAGGTTTGACATGACTACAACCATTACTCATCAACAACCTAGGTGCTGTTGATTTTCCCTCAGGGGGTTAACAGATCAGACATCGCTGTGTCTCTTTAAGGATGTAAACTATGGTACCAAACATGGAAATAAGCCAAACAGTAACTAAAGTGAAGTGAAACCTTTTGAAAACCAGGAGATAACAAAATACATCGTTAGACCTCTTCAGATGGTATATTCTAATCTTTCCTGAATCCTTGTTTAGGTTGTTTATGTTTGTTTTTCATATGTTAGCGGTTAGCAGAATCCGCAGAGGATGCTGACCTGTACCATGAATTCAACGCTACTTTACAGGTAAGGACGCCACATGGACAGTAAAACTTGGGCAAAAAATAAATGATTATTTTACAGGATGATGAGGATGATTCATTCCATCTTCTCCGCCGTGAGCATCTCAGCCTGTGCTGCTGGATGAATGCTAACTAGCATGCTAATTTTGTGGGTCAGAGGCTGGGCTGGTTTGCAGTTGATGCTGTAACAGATTGGAGCTTTAAAGCTTCAGCCGACACCTGAAATTAGATTAAACCAAGCTTTGCTTATCCTCTGAGGAAACTCGGTCAACCCCACAGAAAAGCTTGACACACTAGTTAAATACAGCAGCATAAAAAAAGTCTTGTCAGCAGTTTAAAGGGGGAGGAAAACTGTGGAAAGGATGGCAGGAGGTAAACTTTAGACATTTTATCAGGACCTTCAGTTTCTTATTTTAGATAAAAATCTCTCTGCATATGCCCTGTGAGCATCTTACTTTTCCTGAGTTTACTTTTTGAAAACATAGACAAAACCTCCTAAAACCAAAGGAGTGGTTAGACCAGGGCTATTCAACCGGCCCCCCGCCCATCTACTACATATTAGTAAACTAATAATTTACTAGGAGCAACTAAACTGTAAGCGCTGCTGTTTACTGTTGAAGCAAGGCCAAAAACACCCTTTTCTTATGAAAATGTGACATTCAAAAAAGAAGTTGATTGCAAAAATAGAAAATTTAATAACAACTGGACTGATACACAGTTATGCCAGAGCGGCTAATCGTGAGGTTCTCAGGGGATTCCCGGTGGGAACTCTTGGGCCGGTGTGCTGGTAAAATAAATGAATAAATAAAGTGGGTAAGAAAGAACGGGCCTATGCTTTGATCTAAGTAGCTATCTCTATATGCGGATCAGTACTGAAATATTAATTGTTCCTATACCAACATTTATATTACTAAACTTTCAGGATAGGTAGGAACTAATTTTTCTTCCGCCTTCCGTATGTGAAACAAGGCGCAGCGTCAGTCCAACGCGCAGTGAGGAGTGTGTGATTTCCGTCTGCCTGCTGCTAGATTTAAGTTTCTGTGCTGATGTTTCCCTGGAATCTTAAAATAAAGGCGTCCTGTTTTGTTCAAATATGCAGTAATAAATATGGTTATGTAATAAGTAATCTAATAAGTAAATACTTATTTCATAATGCCCACATCAAAAATGCTGAGGGCAATCTCAGCATCTGCTCAATGAATAAATAATATAATCAGCAGAGATACTTGACCACATAAATTTTGACAAAGAATATCCACCAGGTACAGAAACTCGCCAGACAAAAAACAAAACACAAAACTTAAAACTACTACTAAAGCTCTTTTTGCACTGAAACACAGAAGTGGCCTGTGTGTGTTTTGTATTTATCTTAGAGAGCTTTGATAGGTATAGAGAGTTTTAAACCATAAACTGGTTATGTTTACTTTTCTTAGTTGCACTGAAAGCTACTGTGATTTTAAGTGACTGTGGTTTAAATAAAAATGTACTGGTGCTTTTTGTTAATTGTACATCCAAAATAAGTTGAGGAGGGGGTAGAGGAGAATGTGCAGCAAATCCAAAAAATTGGCCCATGAGAAAATGTATTTGAAAAGCCCTGTAGAAGGTAGGGTAGGTAGGTAGGAGGTTAGACCTTCTGCTTTTTAAATAACTGAGTTTGTCCTTATGTTCAGAAATGTTCGGGTACTTAGGGATGAAACTGTTGATGTGGATTGTTTTGACGTGTGCATCAGATTTGGTCAAAATGGGTTAACACATATGCTACTAATCAACTTATTAAAGTTCTGTTCTGTTTAGGTAAGGAGCCTTAATCAGTGTGATTAGTATCACCTTTTAAACGTGTGTCTCACAGTCTCTCAGCCACATGGCCTAAAGCAAAGATTGTCAAAGGAAGTTTGAAATCATGAGAATTTGGAATTTCAATTTTTACATTTGACATTGAATTTTTCTGAAGGAAAATTAGAAACTTAAACTTACTTAAGATAACTGTAAAATAAGACAAGTGGTTCATGAAAGTGTAAATTCTGTTCTGAGAAAAATCCGATCTAAAATATTTAGTCTGTAAGGTTCAAAATGTTAAAGCTTACATTTCTGGTTCGTTCTGAAGATGAGCCGACAGTCGAATCAACTGTCAGAAATACATCACAGACATCATGGAGGAGAAGACTAATCCACAAATTAATTTACAAACTGATAGTGTGACTGAAAACTGTTTAAGTTAATGACACCAAGATGGCTGATGGAGAAAGTAACACGAACACAGAATGACATCACATAGCGGTAAACAGATGATGTATCTAGTTTATTAAAATCTAAGATGAAGTCTCAAATGAGACAGTTTAGAAAGGAAGTCAGCAAATATGATCAGGAAAAAGCTAATATATTAGCTAAAATACAGTAAAATGTAGCTTAATTCAACTATATTGAAACTCAGATGGTATATGGACCATTCTTACTGACATCACACTGTTTATTTACGCCACCACGTCGGGTGGTAAAGCTAGCTGGAACACCCACTATGGAGTAACTGTGGTGCACGGTTCTGCACGGTACCGGAATGGCGTGACACGTGTGTGAGGTCACTTCCGGTCTGAAGATGTTTTGTGTGTGTGGCCATGAGACTGAATAAAGTTAGTTGACTACAGCGCTGTGATCCGCGTGTTTTCTCATCAGGAATGGCACTAGTGGACTTCACACTTTCCAAACCAGTTAAGCACTTATGTGGTCAAGTCAGACAGCAATATTTACAGAAAGTACATCGACAGTCGGATCAGAACTGAAACTCAAAGAAATTATGAGCATGTTAAAAACATGTAAACATGGCTATTGATAAAAGATAAACGTTTCCTTTATGACTTCTATGTAGAACGAAGAAACCAGAAAAATACCTTCAGGTTTGTCATTTAATAAACCAACTGACTTAATGAACCTCACAAAGTACACATTAAATACTTTAAACCAGATTTTACTCAGAACAGAATTTATTATTTTTATTAATGTACAACTTTAGATAAATAAGCAACTTTTGTTGTTGTACACATGTTGATTGACAGTTATCGTACCTCATATAACTGCACCTAACCAACACAATTAGAAGAAGTCAAACTTACAACTTTCTCTCCCCAATGGAGGCATGAATAGTTCAGTCCGGATACTGAGTAAGTCACCTGAACTGGATTTATGCAATGCTCTGTGAACGGCAGAAGTCCCATTCACCCATTTACACCCATTCCTACGGCTCTTTACATGGTCATCAGTGAGCAGATTTCTCTATCACACAGTCTATCACTTCACCTCATGACCCACAGCAACCTGCCCTGGCAAGGTTTTCATTGGCTGCTCTAGTGTTTTGAATAACTAAAAAAAGAAAAGAAAAAAAAGTGTGTTTCCTAGGTTTAGACCCTTAAAGTGCAGAAAAGTAATTTCCACATGCTGTCTCAGTTTGATTACTACAACTCCATGCTGATCAACACGGTGGATGAAGATGGAAACAACATAGAGCTGGGTGGAGAGTTTCCCCTCGAAGAGAACGAGCATTTCAACAAATTGCCTGTGAACACGCAGCAGAGCAACATTCAGGTTCCCACCAACGTCTACAACAAAGGTTAGAGGTGGTTTACAGCCCAGAACACTGCTGCTAGCCAAGTTCTGCAGCGTTGTAATTCAGGAGATTTTTGTCTTCTGTGCAGATCCAAACATTCTCAACGCCATCTACAACTCAGAGGCTTTAAATGACGTCTTCATCGGTAACTTCCAGAAGGATCCTACACTGACCTGGCAGTACTTTGGCAGTTCCTACGGCTTCTTCAGGATCTACCCTGGTAGGTTATAATGCTCCAGCTGTGACCACCATGCTTTTTTGTATTTCTAATTCCCAACATCTGTATTCTGTTGAATAACTAGTTTGATGGATTGATCTATTAATTTTGTATGTTTTGCATGTTAATTCTACATGAACTGTTAGGGAATATTATCTGCGTGTGAACGGACTCCCTGTGTTTTCTGTAAGGTATTAAATGGACTCCAGACTCCAACGGTGTGGCAGCCTTTGACTGCAGGAACAGAAACTGGTGAGTTTGGTCCAAGTTAAAATTAAATTGGTTGATACTATCTAAAACATCCTGGTATGAATGTTTTCTGATTCACAGAATCAGAAAGGAAAGGTAGAAAGGAAATTAAAGCGGAAACAACAGGAAAAATATTAAAATAACTAATGCAGTAGTGCCTCCATTAGTTCCAGCTTCTGTAGTGAATGTCTGTAAAGATTCTGGTAAAATGAAGCTGGAGTATGCAGTGACCCTCAAATTTCCATCACTGTGAGTCCAGTATGACCTGCTGTGCACATAATATGCTCTATGTAATGACAAACAGAGCTTACTGATGTAAAAAGGATGCAGTGGAAGAATCCAGCCACTTGTATTCAATCACATGACTTGTGCTGGCTCATGTACTTCCTGTGAATGAAGTGTTGGTCAAACAGATAAAAATGTGAGATGTCAGGTTATTTCCAGAGTTTAGATGTGAGTTTAGCTTTAGATACATTAAAAAGTTGGTCTGTGTAAAGCCACAAATCTACTTCCTTTATGTTTTAGATGCGTTCCTACTTCAATGCACCTGAGTTAGATTACTGAGCGTCCTCATCAAGTTCTTTGCAAGTCTGTTAACAAGCCATTAATTTCATTCAGGTGTGTTGAAGTAGGTTCCCTTTAAAACATGCAGGGCAGTGGCTCCTGAGAACTAGGATTGAGAAACACTGTTCTACGTTATCCAGGAATGATTTAATCTCTGAATCAGAGCATTACCCTTCAACTCAATCCCTAATATTTGCAGCTATCTGCTACTTCAGACCAGCTTCGACACGGCCAAGCAGATGAAAACATAGAAAACTCGGAAGTCTAGAAGCCCTTGGTGTGTGGATGGATGGAAGCAGTTGGGATTAAGACCCTATCCACATGGGGACAAGTATAGGGGGTTCTGGTACAGGTGTCCATTGTTGGGACGCTTCATCCACACAAAAACG
Source organism: Melanotaenia boesemani (assembly GCF_017639745.1). Lineage (NCBI taxonomy): Eukaryota > Metazoa > Chordata > Actinopteri > Atheriniformes > Melanotaeniidae > Melanotaenia > Melanotaenia boesemani. Next base: position 2,253,858 of record NC_055691.1, on the reverse strand, counting down.
GCGTTTCTTGAGTCAAAAACCGTTGCTCTTCTGAAATGGTTCCCAAAGTCAATAAATATCTCTGCAAACATCATTTTCTATACCTTAAACAACCTACAAGCATTTCTTTTTACAGTCCATTGACTCAACTGCCCCAGAGCCCTTTTACTCTGGCTGCAATGTTCCCACAAAGGTTGTGTTACATGCTGTGTTTCAATAAAGTTAAGAGCAAAAAACAAAGGAAAAAAATGCTTGACAAAATCACCAAGCTTTAGAAAGTGATGAATACCACAACAGAAAAAAAGAAAGTTGAGCTGGACGTGGTGTTAATGTCAATCTTTCCAGCTACAACTTAAGAAGTGTACCAAGTACAGCCTCCGCTCCCATTTATCAACATCTTCTTAATACGCTCAGAAGAAATTCGCAAGATGTTGGTGTTTACTTCTGGAATGAAGTCCTCCCACTTTGGTTCTGGTTAAACTGGTGTGAACGCGAGCCAGTTCCGTGTCTTCATCCCAGTTTTTGCTGTATTTGTGTGCCAGTGTTGTGGTGTCACTTACAGGCCTGGCATTCATAAAACAGCATTTTACCTGGAATTGTGTGGATGCACATCTTTCTGGAAAAGCTTCTTCTTCATGAATGAACACCTTTTTTACAAAAAAGCTAAACTGTTTCCTCTCTGTGTGGATGTAACCTAAGACCCTTCATGACAACTCCTGCATTGCTTCTACTCCTGGAAGTAAGACTTTAGGTCTTTTTATACCACTGTTGCTGTGTGTTTGGTGTAAACAAACCACTCTATAAAGGTCTGCATCCTTCCTAGGATCCCAGTCTATGTCATCTTCATCAGAAAGATTTATAGGACCCCAAGCAGCTACAGCTTTTATCGCCCCATGAGCTTTGATTTTGTCCTAACACATCACCCGCTAGAGAAGGACCCTACCCAGCTGAAGCAAAGTGATTTCCAAACCTTTGACCAAGTGATCACTGAAAACTCTGACATGATCTGACTCCTTTTGATCCCAGCCAGATGTCCTCAGGACACTTTTTCTATGTCTTTTCACTACTATCACATTATACATTACATTACACATTACTATCACGTTATAATGTGATATGTTTCATGTTTTTCCTTGTTTTGGTGACAACTCCACACTTCCGTACTTTGGCAATTAGCTCAGCTCCAGCATAGAAACCCCCCCCCCAACCCCCCCCCCCCCGTGTCTCCCCTGACATTAAACCATTGATTGACTGCGACTGTTACTTTGATAGTTACTGATGTCTCTATTGTGTTTCCCATGTGTTACACAGCTGCACTATTCAAAGTCTTCATCCACAGGCATGACATTAATATAGAAATGCATCAGTACAGTGCTAATCAGATAAGAAGTTTCTAATAAAAACTTTATTTAAGGTATTGAAGGTTACATTTATAGTAAAGAAAATACCTTCACATTTGCATCCCTTGGCTTATTTTTCAATGCATCCTTGAATTTGTGACTGTTGTGTTATATAAAATTACACTGAAAAAAAAAAACTTGTCAGGTGAATGTAATAAAATTATGAAAATAATTCCACCTAAATTAGATTCTTTAGTGAGAAAGAATGTTGTTGACTAAATTGAATGTAAATATTCTGGGTCAAGTTAATGTATTTGCATTACTGTTAAGTTAATTATATTTAAAAAGGAATATCCCTTTAAATGCTGTGAAGTCTATTTTCAACACGTTAATCCACTGACACTGATAATCCAGCAGGTTTTCCATGTATCCCTGCACCAACACACCTGAGTCAAATTAATGAGTCATTGTGTAGAACCTGATTGGCTGTTAGAGCCACCTAATTTGACTCAGGTGTGTTGGCGCAGGGATACATGGAAAACCTGCTGGATTGCGGCCCTCGTAGGACCGAAGTGAGTATCAGTGCGTTAATCCCTGAGCTTCCTTTTTTAACTATTAAGATGATGATGGTCTAAGAAGGCAGAGTTGACATGTTTACGTCAGAGTTTCAAGGCTTCTCTTTTTTAACATACCAATTTTGTTTAGAAAGCCCTTTACAACAACCACAGCTGAAACAAAGTGCCACACATAACTCAATACTAAACCCTATAAGAAACTACAGCTGGAAAAGAAGTTTACATACAGTGTAAAAAACACACATAAACCTGTTTTTTCCTCACTGTCAGATATTTAATTAGACTAAATCTCTCCTGTTTTAGGCCAGTTAAGATTACCAAAATTATTTCCATTTGATAAATGGGAGAATGAATATTTCACTGAAGCTTTTACTTTCTTCAAAGTCAGAAGTTTTCATATATTTCCTTAGTTTTTGGTAGTATTGCCTTTAAACTGAATGACATGGGTCTTACATTTTGGGTATCCTTCCACTAACGTCTCACAAGTGTTTGCTGGAGTCCTGGCCCGTTCCCACTCAAAGAACTGCTGAGTCAGGTTTGTAGGCCGCTTTGCTTGCACATGTCTTTTCAATTCTGCCCACAAATTTTCTGTGTAGTTGAGATCAGGGGTTTGTGATGGCCACTCTAAAACACTGACTTTGTCGTCTTCAAGCCACTGTGTGAGTGCTTTGGCTGTATGCTCAGGGTCACTGTCCATTTGGGACCCCTATTTGTGTCCAAGCTTCAACTTCCTGGCTGATGGGTTGAGATGATACTTCAGTATTTCCAAATAATGTTCTTTCTTCACGATGCCATCTATTTTATAAAGTGCACCAGTTCATCCTGCAGCAAAACAGCCCCACAACATAATGCTGCCACCACCATACTTCACAATTGTAATAGTGTTTTCTGGATTACGAGCTTCCCCCTTTTTTCCTCTAAATGCAAAAGCTAACTCCTGCTACTAGGGCCTACATTGGCTAAACAGCCCTGTGCTAAGGCCATAAAAGAGACTGCTGCTCTGGAGGGCTGCAGAGGAATACAGAAGACCAGGCCTGGAGGACCTATGAATCAGAGAAAGTTTAATTAATTTGAATGAGAAGAGGGATCATGTGTCACAAGAAGCAAGCCACACATACCAATCAAGCAATACTTGTAAGCTCCGGGGAGGGTCAAACAGCTCAAGTCTATCCAGTTAGCCTGCTCCTAGGAGCAAATGCAGTTATCACCACTGGTAAGTCCTGCTAAAGATAGAGGTACATACCAGCAGGGATACACAGGTCTCCCAGGGACAGCCTGTTCCAAAACAAGCTAAAAAAAAAAAAAAAAGAAGAAGAGACAGCCACAATAACACAACTGCACTACAGGGCTAAAGAAAGAACATGCTGCAAAAGTAACAGCAGACATACATGCAGCACTGTCAGGGGACAGGCAACCAGGAAGTAGGCAGAGGTATAAAATATTCCTACATGGCCAATGATATTTATTCAGATTAGTAAATATAAGTTTAATATTATCTACACTGGGTCATGGCAAAGCCAGCAGTTTATACAAAGACTCACTGTGTTAGTCAATTTAAATTCAGTTCAGATCACTTCAGTTTAACAGGTTTTATTGGCATAAAAAACATACATTTAAATGTGTCATTCTTCTTCTGAACACATTCAGCTAAGCCAATCTGTTAGCATAATATAGATACTAAAAAAAGGCGAATTAGATAACTTTCTGAACGTAAAAATCAACATTCCTGACATCTTTTATGTCTCTTTCTGGAGACTCCCCAGCAGTGTCCTGAGGCAGAGAAATCGCACTATGCAGCTTATTTCTTCTGGGTCGCCATGTGGCGTTGCAGCCAAGTTTTCCTTTTGTATGCTTGCAAGCAGTTATAAACACACTGGCTGTTTTCAAGCATGGCTGATTCATAAAAAAAAAATCAAAAACCAAGAAGACATTATTGAATGAGAGAAGAAAAGAGAGGGAATGGGGCAAAGCAAGAGATAAGACAAGAATCAAGATGAAATTGTCTTTTTCCTGGCTGGAGAAATCTAACCTTACAGGTAGGATGCAAGAAGGATGCTTTGTGCTCCCTTGCGTACATAATAGATACGTACATTTCAAGCGTTCTTATACGTCCCCCCCTTATAACTCCTTTCATCTTTTACGTGTCCATGGTTATGAAGTCAATTCATTCACAGCAGTGCTGAGTTCAAGGTTCACTTCCAGAGTCTGACTAGTTTCAGACACCAGTTGGTGGTGGTAATCCACCGCTATAATGTTGGTGGCAATCACCCTAAACGCCCTCAACACTCACACAGCCCTTCTTAAAAACTCTCACCATCTCTACAGTTGTTGTTGTTGTTGTCTTCTTCTTCCTCTTCCACCTCTTGTTTCTCTTCCGGTTTGTTCCTTTTGCTGGTTGCATGTTGGCTTTTCTAATCAACACTGACCCTGCGTTTTCTGGTGGTATTGCTGAGTTTACTATGTCAAGCAACAAATCTACAAGACCCCTGAGAACGCACCAATTATGCACGTAATCGATGCAGGAGACGAAGGAAAGGGTCCGTCTGTCTGCGTATCCATCGTCTGTGTTGAGCAAAAATGTTGAAAGGGGGTGTCAGGGAGAAAATCTGCAACGTTCTGTAGTGTGTCTTTAAGTTTTCATATCACAGTGACTAACCACTCCAGGTGTGTTGTGAGCTCTCTAAAGTTCATACTAAGAAAAACACGAGAGAAAAATGTTCCTTTGCATTTACTGTGCTGATTTAAACTCTTTATGCATGGTGATGCTTTTCATTGTCTGGTTCCTATTTTACTTGGCTATACTTCTAGTAGCACCTTCGAAAGCACCTTGATTATGTTGCTGCTATATAAAAAGTGTAGGCCCCAATTTTAGTTTATTTTATTTACTCATATTTATGTTGCACCTTGAACATGTTGCTTCCATGACAACTCATCTTCCCCATGGGGTCAAAAAAGTATTCTCATTCTGATTCAGTTATAGCACCATTATCTTTTAACAAAGAAAATATGTTGTACCAATAGTGAAATGGTCAAAACTTTAAACAATAATGAGATAACACTTACTGTTGGCATTACATACCCAAACCAAGTGGCAGAGATCAGGCCGGTTTATTTCCACAAATTTTAAAAATAGTCCTTTATAGGCACAGAAAAATGCAGGACCTTAAAGCGTTAGGGTGGATGTAGCATCCTGTATCTTTATATCACAGTGCATTTGTATTTTATTTTTTATACTAAAAAATTATACTGAAAAGTGGGGCGGCAGCAGTTTGCATGAAATGTTGTGCCAGTATTATGACTGGGGAAATTATTTACATCCATCAGACAGGAGATCAGACTGTAAGGAGTTCAGGACGAAAACATGAATAATAAGATTGTTCTTCAGCCAGAGTTGAGGCTGGAGTCCCTGTATGTCAGACTTAAATGCAGCTCAAGTCACCACCTCTGCTGTTCTGGATGTTTAAACTCACATTAGCATAATTTCTCTGTTTCTGTGTCTGATGGAGGTTTGACAATAGCTGGTTTGCTTACTGAGTTTGGTTTAATACTAATTTAAACTAATAACACCAGCTGTGGTGTTCTTGAGGTGGTGCTGTGTGGGTTGCCAAGTTTATCACTTTTATAATAGCAGCAGCAAGTGCAGGGCAACATAACATCCCGACTGAGTAACTCAGTGTAACTACAGCAGGGGTAGCCAACGTCGGTCCTCGAGGGCACCAATCCGGCAGGTTTTCCAGATTTCCCTGCTCCAGCACACCTGACTCAAATTAAATGGATCAAACAGCCTATAAGGATCTCCACAATGACTTGTTAGTTTAAGTCAGGTGTGTTGGAGCACGGAAATCTGGAAAACCTGCCGGATTGGTGCCCTCGAGGACCGACGTTGGCTACCCCTGAACTACAGTATCTGCTCATCATCAGAGCTAAACAGCAGGACGACTGTATTACATTTGTGATTACAAGAAAAAAGTTTATTTTAAAATGTTGCTGTGACCATTCTCTCTTTGTTAATCCCATCAGTGTTTCATGAAAAATAACTTCCTGTGCCTGAAAGTAATCCAGCCATTAATTAGCCATAAAGCAAGTGTGCATAATAAGTGCACACTTGCTTTTTGGGAGTAAGGAGGTCTCCAAAATCACCAACACATGATGAGTTATCATCTTAAGGAATGAAATCCACATATTCTTTAACATTTGGATTCTTTGTTGTGAGGTGGTGCTGTGATGTTTCCACTCAACTCTATAAATACGCTATAAAGCAAAAATGATTGCTGTCCAAAACTAAAGAGAATCCCATTGAATTAGTCCCTCCTCAGCAGTTCTACCTCTTGTTGTGGTGGCTGAACGGCAGCCAGGCGGAGTCCTGATCCTCTGTAAAAGACGATAAGCTGTTCCTTAGCCAGGTCAATGCAGCCCACATGGCACCGTATGTGACTGTTCATGCATTTCTAAATAATACCACAGACATGCACGTCCCTGAACACCTCGTCATGGAGCATTACCACAGCTGAGCTGCTAAAGCTGCAACATGCATCTGCAGTTAGTTTAAGACTGATGACAGGTTGTAATACAGGTATAATAGGTAATGATATGTGTAAAATAACTAATATTTGCAAATTTGAATGGTCTGAGACTCTTTCACTGCCTTTGTGCAGGTACATCCAGGCAGCTACATCACCGAAGGACATCATCATCATGGTGGACATCAGTGGGAGCATGAAGGGCTTGAAGATGACTATTGCTAAACACACCATCAACACCATCCTGGACACACTGGGAGAGAACGACTTTGTCAACGTCATTGCTGTGAGACTCATTACCTGAAAAAGTCCTTCATCAGAAAAACAGTCATATTTTATTTCTTAGAACATCATTTAAATGGAAAAAAGTTTTCTTTGGGCAGATGTGAGACGAGATCCATGAAGCTAAAGGAGCCGCTGGGTTCACCGTTTTATTTCATCATGTTTTATAATTCTCACAGATAAACGCCGTTGGGCTTTCAACCATTCCTCCCTCACATGGTATCACATAGCTAAAGCTAACCCTCTTTAATCAGCCGAGTTAAATTTATCTGGTTAAACCAACCCACACTGAAATCCATAACTATCTTTCCTAGTATTTTGATTTCTCACAGTAAGTCGGGTTGTTGGTACGAAAACGTTTAAAGTTGTGAACTACAAGAAAGGCATCCAGAGAAGGTTTGGTTTCTATCAGGACATGTAAAACCAGTGCCTACTGTATGGCCAGTATGTAGTTTCAATACATGTGCTTCTGAAAATGGAGTGTGTACACATTAAACACCATGCATACGCCCTTCAAACACATCCCTGAACTGCTGAAGCAATCTCCAGAATGTCAGAGATATGCAGGTAAGAAAGGAACAAATAAAGGAACAAATGAAAAACTCCCACAAGCCGCAGATATGTGTAACATGTAGAGTTAATACAGCTGAAGCAGACGCTCTGTTTTCTTTCTGTTGGTTGTTTTTAACCAGAGCAGCGGTGCTGACGCTCTGGTAGAGAACAAAAACGAAAAACTGTCCCAGAGAATGGAATAGAAAAGACTCAGAGTCGATTTGCTCCTTGAAAAAATAAAGTCTGTTTAAATTTGGGGTGCTGTTGGTTGACATGCTCAGTGTAGGAGTCATTTCAAATTAAACTTTTTCTCCCTGTCTTTTCCTGTCTGTAGTACACTGACTATGTCCGCTACGTGGAGCCATGCTTCAGAGGAACTCTGGTCCAAGCTGACTTGGACAACCGAGAGGTAAGACCATTATGTGATTCATGACGGCTTAAAGAGCTGAGGAGATCTCATTACACACATGCACACATCTACACATGCACATACCTACACATGCACACACTGAGGGATACCCTCAGAGGCGTCATCAGATCACCTGCTTGGCTGGCATCTTGAGTTAACTCCAGAATTAGGCCGGTTCAACCTGGTTCTGAGTGTGTGTGTGTGTGTGTGTGTGTGTGTGTGTGTGTGTGTGTGTGTGTGTGTGTGTGTGTGTGTGTGTGTGTGTGTGTGTGTGTGCATTTTTAGTTCCTGTCTGCTTGTTCAGGTCAGTTTGAGTTTATGAGATCTACAAAACGAGGACATTTCTCTTTGTGTCTAACAGAGGACACATGTTGACAGTGTGTCTTCGTTCTTGGGACCCACCTTAAAGAAAATCTGAATTCTTTATGAATATAAATGAAAAGTACAGATGTGTAAAACCTTGTACAAATAAAGGCAAAAGTATTATCTATTGTGTTTCTAACAGTTCTCTAATGTGCTTCTTAGATGTGTTACTGTGTTATTGAGTTTCTCGTGTGTTACTAATAAGTTTCTGTCATTCCTACGGAGTTTCTACTGTGATTCAAGGAGTTTCTACCATGTTCCTGGGGAGTTTCTATTGTGTTTCTATAATTTCTAGGGAGTTACTACTGTGTTTTTATGTAGCTTTTATAGCTTCTAGAAAGTTATACATTATTTTTTAGAAGTTTCTACCATGTTTTAGGGAGTTTGACGCTTTCTAGACGCATGCTCCAAAGGAGTTTCAGCAGTGTTTCTAATGTGTTTCTACCATGTTTCTAACGAGTTTCTTTCATTTCAAGGGAATTTCTACAGTGCTTCTAAGTTTAAACCATGTTATAGGGAGTTGTGGTTTTTAATGAGTTTCTATCATTTCTAGGGAGTTTCTACTGTTTCTAATGAGTTTTTATTATTTTTAGGGAGTTTCTGTTAAGTTTCTACTGCTTTCTAAGGGAGTTCCTACTGTATTTCCAATGAGTTTCTATTGTTTCTAGAGTTTTTACTGTGTTTCTAGGGAATTTTCACTCAATTTCTAATGAGTTTCTACCAGTTATTTTAGGGATTTTCAACTGTGTTTCTAATGAGTTTAAAAAATTTCTAGGTAGTTTTTAATTGTGTTCTTACAGGTTTCTATCTAGTTTCTAATGCGTTTCTACCATGTTTCTGAGTTTCTATCTATCTGGCTTAGTGGAGATTACAGCATAAACACAAAAAATCAGGAAGTTTATGTTTAGCTAAGGGAGAGTGCAGTTATCCAGTTCACCAAGAAACGCTGAGCCAGACTGAATACCAACAGGAGAGTATTACACAGGATTTTAGAAACATTTTTGGAGTCACTATTCCAATTTTTATGTGTGTTTCTCATTCCTCTGAAGCCCCATTCTTACCCGTTCTACCTGGTTGTAAAGGTGACTAATCAGGCTTTTTAACCATGTAGAATACAACACCAACTAGGATTATTAAAGGGAGGATTGATCAGCCAAACACTAATTCCCTTACATTTGGGATACATTTAGTTACTTTCCTGTTTTCCTCTCTCAGCACTTTAAGTTGCTGGTGGAGGAACTGCATGTCAAAGGAGAAGCAAAAATCAAGAATGCCATGAAGGAATCCTTCAAGATCCTAAACGAGGTTTGTACACCTCTTTGCTCTCCGAGCTTTGAAGCCTGTTGACGTTCTTGTGCACCAGTAAACTCTCTGTTTGTATGCAGGCCAGGGTGAATGGTCAGGGCAGCATGTGTAACCAGGCCATCATGCTGATCACAGACGGAGCCATGGAAGACTTTGAGTCTGTCTTTGAGGAATTCAACTGGCCTGAGCGCAGGGTAAGGAATGGGGCTAAATTTGGAAAATCCTTCGGTTTTCCAATGACCACATGAGCCACAAGAACCTGTGATAGCCTGTTTGTCTTTATGCATGAGTGTTACAGGAAACCATATCTGTTAGATCAAAGCTACGTCTCTAAACCACCAAGATAGCCAGAAAATATGGCTGGAAATTTAAATCTGCAACCATCTCTCATCCATGTAGAGATTTTACAGCCTGGTTGAAAGATTGATAATAAAAACACAGGGAGTTGGGAGGTGGGGGTTGTAATATTATGCAATTATTATATTTAAATTTTTGTAAACCCCTGTCACCAGCAATAGAAATGCCCACAGGTGTTTTGTTGGTGTGCATGTCCACCCCAATTCCAAAAGTTATAAATAAAAACCGAATACATTAACTTCTAGATCTCATCCAGCAGCAACAAAACAAAATCAACACATCAGATGTTCAAACTGAGACATTTTGCCATTTCATGGAAAATATTAGCTCATTTTGAATTTTAAGGCGGTAACACGTCTGCAAAAAGGTGGAACAGGTGCAGCAAAAGGCTGGAAAGTAATTGGTACAAATCAAAAACACCTGGAGTTGCACTGAGCTGGTATTAATTAAGTCATTAGAAACAGACCTCTGTTCATTCATCTTTCTTATTTAGTCATCTGTTTGCCATCCTCTGGGATTAGTTTATATGGAAATCAGCCCCACTGTTCCACGGTGTAAATGATCATGCTGCTGACTACATGTTTCACCCAGTTCCGGTCCTTAAGGCCCACTGCAGAACTTCCATGTTTCTCTGCTGCAACACACCGGACTCCAATTAATGGCTCAGTAGCACACTTGTACAGAGCTTGTCAGACATCCATTTAATTTGAATCAGGTGTGTTACAGCAGAGAAACGTCTAATAGCTGCAAGATAGCGAGCCTTGAGTACCAGGGTTGGGGACCGCTGTTCTAGTGCATAGGTGTGAGAGTACTAAAATTATCCAGAAGACTTTCCTTTCACTGAAAAGCTGAGCAGTGACTTTGTTTGCAAAGAAGGCTCATTTATTCTCCTTTTACGTTTGTAACTGGGGTGCACGTCAGCTATGCTGCTCAACACTGCCCCCACAGTTTATGGTGGTCCTCCTTCATTTGTTCCATTAGGGCACACATCCAAAAGAGCCCAGAAAACAGTCCAAATTATGCACATAAATGATGCAGAAGACGGACAAAATGCTCCAGCAGTGGGTCCCAACTTTGGGTCAGGGACTCCCCCAAGGGAGTCCCCCAAAAAACACAGGAGGATTTGGCTCTGAATGTTCGAAGCCTCAGGGTCCCCCTGTGTTTTTTGGGGGACTCCCTTGGGGCCATTGCGATTAATTTTAACTGTCCCTATTTTAAGCAAAAAAAAAAGTCAGGTTATATGTTTTAATTAAACTTAGGCTTTATGGAAGGACAGCCAGAATAATGTATTTATGGTGAGAATCTCACTTCTGGTTTCAGCATGGTTTCAGCATGGTTTCAGCACGGGCTGGGGCAGAGTGTCCATGGTCTTTTTGTATTTGCATAAAGGGAAAACCGGCTGGGAACCACTGGCGTAGAGCAGGTTGTTCTGTGAGATTAATGATGTAGTTGTCTGTTCAGGTGAGAGTCTTCACCTACCTGATTGGCAGAGAGATGACCTTCGCTCAAAACACCAAGTGGATCGCCTGCAACAATAAAGGTTAGTGTGTGTGTGTACGTGTGTGTACATGTGCGTGTTTTTGTTATTACTTGGCTTTACACACACAGAACGTGTTCATGTTTCCAGGGTATTACACACACATCTCAACGCTGGCTGACGTGCAGGAAAACGTCATGGAGTACCTGCACGTGCTCAGTCGTCCCATGGTCATTAACCACGACCATGACATCATCTGGACAGAAGCCTACATGGATACTGTGGTAAGATAAGCTGACCAATCAGATGGCTTCATACATCACATAAAAATACCTTTACCATATTTTCATTTTATTTCCATAAACATACTGTGCAGTTGGCATCATCATCATCTCTCATCTTCATCATTTCATGTTCATCTGTCTGTTTCCTGCTGGTGTATTTGGGCTCATAAAATCTCCCATGATCCTCTGGGCCTTCTCTTCCTTCACTCTGGCAGCTTCCCAACACAAATGAGGTAAATAGCAAGGAGATGAAAAAAATGTAGTTAAAAAAAAATACTTATTTCCTGAACAGATTTATTCAGTAACATATCCTAACTCAAGTTTAATACTCTAGTACAGTTGTTCCCAAAGTCTTTGAGCCACAATCCCCAAGATAACATACACCCGTTTTTACCAGCGGTCTGGCAACCCCCTGAAATTATCACGGGACCAAGATAATGTGTGTGGGAAAAGTTTCACTAGTTTGAATTAGCTTAATTTGGGTTTTAGGGGTTTTTTTTTTTTGGTTTTTTTTTAAAAAAAAGAAGAACAAAGATTGGAGGGACATGTTTTTGTGTCAGATTTTAGACCATATATGTTTGATTCTTTAGCAGCAACCTGATGCCTTGACTTCTGACGACTGCTGGACCTGCTTCATGACAGGAAAATATAAAACTGTGTTCGCTTGCACTTAGCAGATGCACTGCTTTCTGTTTTCTGCTATTTGTGAGGTGTGAATCGCAGTAATTCATGCCATTCTATATTTCTAAGCTGAAGAATATGTAAAATATCATGTAGTGCTAGTATGTCTAAAGCATTGTTACACTTCTCCCTCTGAGTTATTTAATGATCTACTGAAATGTATTGTTATCAGTTGAAACATCGCTGTTTTTAAATGATGCTACAAACAAGCCAACGGCACCACCTGGAGGTTAAACTGCACCAGGACTGTCTCACAAATGAGACAGGAGAAAAGTCCCACAATAAAATACGTAAATACTTTATATAATTAATTAAATGCATCATTAATTTATAACAACTACAAATAAACATATTGATAAATTGTTAAATATATTATTAATTTGATTATAATATGATTTAACTTTCACATAAAAACAAACCTCATATTTTGATGTTTGTCTGGCTCTACACAGATCTTTTATTTGGGATTGATTTATAGTAACTTGCAGAGCAGGAAAACCAGTCAGATGTCACCATCTGTTGATGAGCTGCAGTGGCAATTAACTCGTGATGCAGCTCAGGAAATGTGAAATAATTGTGTTTTTAATTACATGAAAATACATTTAATTAATTATAAATTTAATAAGTTTTTATTAATTTATTTCCAGTTTGTATTTACTGCTGAAACCTTTAAGTAATTAGTTATATTTTTCCAGTTTTACCTAATTATTTACACATTTAAAAAGTTATTGATTAATTTATTTAATCCATCCATCCACACATACATTTTCTAGACTGCTTAGTCCAATTCAGGGTCATGGGGGGCTGGAGCAATTAGCATGCGAGGCAGGGTACACCTGAACAGGTCACAGAGACAAACAACCATTCACATTCCCTCCTTCTGGGAATTTAGAGTAACCAGTTAACCTAACAAGCATGTCTTTGGACGGTGGAAGCCGGAGTACCAGGAGAGAACCTATACATACTCGGAGAGAACATGCATGTTTATATATATATATATATATATATATATATATATATATATATATATATATATATATATTGATAGAGTTGCATCAATTATATCAGAAGTCTACTACACCATTTTAGACTTATTAATCATTTCCTTTTTCTTATTTGCTATAAACACTGATGTTCCAACTGTTTGTCAGCTCTTCGCCACCAAAGCTCAGAGTCTCCTGCTGATGACCTCAGTGGCCATGCCCGTCTTCAGCAAGAAGAAGGAAACGGTCAGTAACAACCTGAAGAAGATCGTCATAAGATGAACAGCATGTTGGCATCTTATTGATGTTTCTCTAAACAATAGTTAGCCATGTTGACATGTTGATGTTTGATAATGTTGATGATGTGTTTTCTTTGGTCCGGAGTTAAACAGATAAACTAGTATGATACTTCTGGAAACATGGACAATCCAAACACACACACAGAGCTATTAGTGTTCAACCTACAAGCTCATTCATCATGTTAACAAAGCCTGTTGGATGTCTTCTGGAAGATTTTTAGTGTACAATTATAAAGAGCACACAAACTAGTAAATAATAGATTTTATTTAATTAATTAAAAAAACAAGTTTAAACTACGCAGTGAGTAGGCTTTAAGAGTAGAATCTCAATTTTATGTAAGGGTATTCATATTCAACCCCACTGTTTAAAGGGTTCAACAGGTGGACTGGTGTATGTTGTTCCTTGATTTAATTCCCACACAAATGTTTGGAGTTGATTGGCAGTGTCTGCTTTGCATTTGGAAGCTACAGCAATAAGGCAAGTCACCAATAGAGCTCTCCAAGGAAGTTAAACTGGCCACCCTTATTTTTCAAAATAAGTAACAGTCCATCAGAGATTGGTTTAATCGGCTTATTGATGTTCTGCTTGAACCGGTCTGCTTGACTCTGTGTCAATCTCGTGACCACACCAACCGAGGCCAAGCGTTGACCTGCTTCATGGAGTGCTTTGAAAGAGGTTTCAACATCACAACTTTATAAAGTAACAATTACTATAATGAGCTCCCTTTTTCTAATATTTTTGCCATTTAAAAAAACTTCCAGATGAGTTATTAGAATTTAAGTTGTACCATAATCTTATAATGTTGCCAAATGTTCAATAACAGAAGAAAACAGGAACACGGTGTTAGGACATTTCCTTTTTTAAATGCAGTAGCTAAAACCTAGTACACACATAAGGATTTTTTTTAATCTTATGAGATTTTTTATCAGCTCGAGACCTCACACTTGAAGATAAAAAAATCTGGCATTTAACAGTTTTAATTATAATGTGATCTAAAACCGTAGAAGAACAACCATAGCAACAACTGGTAAAAAAAAAAACAAAGAAGAACAACCATAGCAACAACCGGTAAAAACCGAAGAAGAACCATAGCAACAACCGGTAAAAAACGAAGAAGAAGAACCATAGCAACAACTAGTAAAAAACTAAGATGAACCATAGCAACAACCGGTAAAAAACAAAGAAGAAGAACCATAGCAACAACCGGTAAAAAACGTAGAAGAACCATAGCAACAACCGGCAAAAAACGAAGAAGAAGAACCATAGCAATAACTGGTAAAAAAAAAACAAAGAAGAACAACCATAGCAAAAACCGGTGAAAAATGTAGAAGAACCATAGCAACAACTGGCAAAAAATGAAGAAAAACCATAGCAACAACTGGTAAAAAAACGAGGAAGAAGAACCATAGCAACAACTAGTAAAAAACTAAGAAGAACCATAGCAACACCCGGTAAAAAACGCAGAAGAACCATAGCAACAACTAGTAAAAATCGAGGAAGAAGAACCATAGCAACAACTAGTAAAAATTGAGGAAGAAGAACCATAGCAACAACTAGTAAAAAACTAAGAAGAACCATAGCAGCAACCGGTAAAACACGTAGAAGAACCATAGCAACAACTAGTAAAAATCGAGGAAGAAGAACCATAGCAACAACCGGTAAAAAAAAAACAAGAAAAAGAACCATAGCAACAACCGGTAAAAAAGCGAAGAAGAAGAACCATAGCAACAACCAGTAAAAAACGAAGAAGAAGAACCATAGCAACAACCAGTAAAATACGAAGAAGAAGGACCATAGCAACAACCAGTAAAATACGAAGAAGAAGAACCATAGCAACAACCGGCAAAAAGCGAAGAAGAAGAACCATAGCAACAACCAGTAAAAAACCAAGAAGAAGAACCATAGCAACAACCGCTAAAATACGAAGAAGAAGAACCATAGCAACAACCAGTAAAAAGCGAAGAAGAAGAACCTAGCAACAACCGGCAAAATACGAAGAAGAAGAACCATAGCAACAACCAGTAAAATACGAAGAAGAAGAACCATAGCAACAACCAGTAAAATACGAAGAAGAAGAACCATAGCAACAACCAGTAAAATACGAAGAAGAAGAACCATAGCAACAACTGGTAAAAATTGAAGAACAAAACATGCCAACAACCAGAAAACACAACACACAGCATCGAATAGGGTGCACAGGATGAGGGAATGATGGTGGTTTTGGGACTATTGTTAACAGAAAAATACAGAACTGAAATTAATAACAGACTGGAGACAGCGTGCACACAGACTTTATTTACTTTATTGTTCCCCAGCCAGCTCGCTTTCTGATTGGTTACATTCTGTGCCACGTCACCATCCACGCAGTCACAATTTAGGAGTCATCGGCTTCCCTCACACATCCACGTCTACTTTTTACATTTCTGTATGCATTTCTGCCTCATTATGTAAATGAGGGGGGTGCTTTTTTCAAGGCGTGTCTTGGGCCAGATCCTTGCCTCAAGACTGAGCTGAGCTTCCTGCATGGCTGCCTGGCTCTGCCTGGTAAAAAGGAAACAGAGAAAATGAATATACTTGGAAAAGAAAATGTAAAAAGAAAGTAACACAAAATAAATACAGACAAAAACTAAAGGAGTAAAGAATATAAAACCACCAAATAAATTAATTAATTAATTAAACTGAAAATGACACAGAAAAGTAAATAAATAGGAATATTAACATAAGGTTAATTTAAAACAGCTGGAAATGACAAAAGAAATATACATTTGTGTCATATTTTATAGGTTTCTTAATGGAAAAACATTTTTTTTATATGTTGTATAATTTATAGGTACATCAGTTTGTTTATTGAGCCGTTTTTATATTTCTGAATTTATTTATTTATTTATTTACAGTTTCAGTCCTCCTAGTCTAAATGATAATTGTACAGAAAAATCTCATCATAATCAGGCGTTTGTCGTCCTCGGTCGGCAAGAAGAAGAGACAAAATCGGGACAAAAACAGCCTGATAATCTTTATGTGCGTATAGGGCTTAAGTCAGGGATCACCAACTGTGGACCTTGTAGCACAATTCAATGACAGGGTGGTTTGAAATGCTTTACAGAGACATTGAAGCACCAGAAAATAGGATGCATAATTAAAAACAAAAAAAAAAATGGAAAAAGAAAGAACGTTAGATCAAAACATTAGTGATCTCTGAGCTAACGCTGAGTGGAAGGCATAATTAAAAGTAATGGATAAATAACTTGATAAATTTACTACAGAATTAGCTGACAGTTTAAAGCAGGGGTCACCAGGGCTACCGTGCTTACACGCTGCAACACACCTGACTCAAATTCATGTGTCATTAAGAGGCTTGTGCAGACCTTGACCTTGGACTGGATAGTTTGAATCAGGTGTGTTTGAGTCGTCCTTGCAGTCCTCCAGGACTGGAGTTGGTGACCCCTGGTGAAAAGTAAAAACTGTTTAACATTCACCAAACACACAATGCCTGGACAGTAGACCTTTAGTAAATCTTAAAGGTCTTACAGGAATCACAGTGCATTTCCATCATCTTGATCGTTAGGTTTAAGGTGGTAATCTGTATTTTTCCTAGTCTTGGTCTGCGACAATATCAAACGTTTTTGATATTATCACAAGTCGCAGTGACATAACACAACCAACAACCAATAGATGAGCTCTGACAGCAGAAGCAGGAATCCTGACAGTCAGAACAACAGCAAAAATGGACGCACAAACAAATAAAAAAAAAAGAAGAAGAAGAAGAAGAAAATAAATAAATGAAAATAGGACGAACGCCGTATGTTGACCGTCCAGAAAGAGGAGCGGGTGGTGGAGCTCGTGGCAGATCAGCCCTGTTCGACATCAACTGTCCAACATATCACAAAAAATGCTGAAAGATTCTAGCTGTAGTCTTGTAAATGGTGATTCACAAGATTCACAGTCTTTGTAAAATCTCAGTCTGAGACTCGGCAGATGTGAGCAGGTGTGAGCTGATAGTTTTCCATGAGTCTTTTCCAAATCTTTTCAGTCTTCTGATGTAAGCCCAGCACAAGTTTAGTAAGTGTTGCATTAGGTGTATAACAGCAAAAAGTTTAAATATCTTTTAAAATAATGCAAATTTCACATATGTCAACTAAAAATAACATAAGTAGATGACAAATCTAGACTAAACCTAAACATGAACATGGAAGCACATGAAAGAAACTGTTATTGGAATTTGCTTTTGCAGAGTTAAGATCAGGCCACACTCATCAGTCCTTAAAGATTTCTCTGTGGAGCCAGTCGTCATCTTATGTAGAAAGAAAATCCCATCAGAGATCAACAGAGAACCCTGAAATTACTCCAGTGCTAAAGATAACATTTTGATGAGATGTTATGTTGTAAATGTCTGATTAACTAGAGCTATCATGATGCCTTTGTCTTCAGCTGTCTCATGGGATCTTGCTGGGAGTGGTAGGCACAGATATTCCTCTTATGGAGGTGATGAAGCTTGCACCCAGATACATGGTGAGTTCCAAACTGCAGTTCAACATCCTGCTCCTCATAAAAAAATTTTAAAAAAGAAGAAGAAGAAAAAGATGAATGCATGCTTTGTTTCCTACTACCTCTCAGCTGGGAGCACACGGCTACGCCTTCCTCCTCAACAACAACGGTTACATCCTGGCTCATCCTGACCTTCGACCTCTGGTGAGTGCTCTTCCTGGCCTACAGGTCTTCTGTAGATACAGTAGATGTTGCTAAAGAGCCCTGCCACAGCAAATCAGTGTTTACCCTGTTTAAAGGAACCGTGACTAATATGAATATGACTGATTTATGCTTACTCGTCAGTTACTCACTGTCCATTTTATCAACTTCACTGTTAAATTCAGGTCTCTGTTGTCCGTTTGTAACATAGCTGAGATTCAGTTTTGTTGCATTTGAATTAGTTAGTTTTTTATGGTGTCAAACATACGGTCCAGGGGCCGGAATCTGCCCGCCAGAGAGTCCAATCTGGCCCACAGAATGAATTTGGTAAATCTGAATCAACATAGAAGATATAAACTGTAATATTGTAATGAAAGTAACTTTGATTCCTGATTTGGGATAGCTGTGGCACATGTGGAAATGGACACATATGTACATTTAAAATAACTTCTAGATCTTGAAAGGTTACTCTGATCATGATGTGAAAGACTGTTTTATTCAGTTCCAGATACCTGCAGATTGTTTGGTGATTTTGAGGTCCACTGTGATTTGTAGGTGTAAAATAAATAATATATATTACAATAAATTTAAATTAATTAAAGTAATTTTTAAAAATTGTATGAAAGTAATAGAATTTTACAAATGAAATTATTTAAGAAACTATTTTATGAATAAGATTTTTATTTAAAAATGTATCAAATAAGTAAAATTATATATATATATACATATATATATATATATATATATATATATATGTATATATATACATAGTGTTACTTAATTGTGATAAAAACCTTTTTTTTTTTAGTTTATTTTATAAATGGGATTATGTGGGTAAAAAAAATCTACCATCCTGCAACTTTTAGATGCAACGCTTCTCCAACACGTTTGAATCAGCTGTCATCTGAATGTCATTCAGCTCTGCAGAGGCCTGGTAACGAGCCAGTCATGTGATTCATTGGAGAAGGGATGCATCTAAAAGTTGCAGGATGGTGGATCTCGAGGACCGGACTTGGGCACCCCTGCTCTAGACGGTGTAGGATCATAGTAAAAATGCTGCAGAACATTCCTCCTTCTGTTTGATTTTTGTAAATCAGTGGTACGTAAACATGGAGCATCACCTGTTAGCTCTTTCCTGAAGAACTGCTGGTCAGATTACAGATGTGGGTCTTTAAGAAGCTGTTTTTGCTCCTTTATTGTAGGAAAGACTTGATTTACTTCCATGAAAACATCATGTGAGGTTGGATGCATGTCTTTCCTGCTGGCTGATACAAGTTTGAGTGTTATTATAAATGGAAACTGTGTGACTTTTTGTAATCCCTGTCCAAGAAAAAGTTTTTTTATCTGCTGCATATATTAGCAATATGAGGCAAAATGTAGCCATCAAGCAGCTATGATTATTTTGTGGTCGGTAAGTAGTGGATGTGCCTGATCTGGCATTAAGAGCACAGAGAGATTTAACATCTGGCTAAAGAGAATTATCCTCATCATTACCAGATGTTTTTCAGTGTGTCAGTGGTTCAGTTTGATCTGGAAATTCTGGATCAACACATTTAAAAGAGGATCATTAATTTCTGCCAAAGCTTTGGCAGACATATTTTTGTTTTAACATGCAACAATATCCACACACCATACAGACTGTTGGTGTGCAGAGGCCATTTGCAAGTTGCAAGTGCCCTGAAGGGTACATTAAGGGATTAAGAATTTATAAGGAGAGTTTCTAAAGTCTTTCCCTCCACCCTTCCTCTCAGTAACAGTGCCCCTTCTCTCCTACAGTATAAAGATGGAAAGAAACTGAAGCCGAAGCCAAACTACAACAGTGTAGATCTGTCTGAGGTGGAGTGGGAAGACATAGATGAGATGGTAAACGCAAACCCAAAATAACTGATGTTTTTCTCATATTGCTACACTGTGTTGTGGTTATAATTTTAGTTGTATTTAAGCTAAAGAGTACTTCTGTACTTCCAGCTGAGAACAGCAATGGTGAAAGGAGAGACAGGCAGCATCACTCTGAGCATCAGAGCGTCTGTGGATAAAGGGGTAAGGGATCCATCACATGGTTTTGACTTCATTCAGTTTGGAGACAAGTTATGACGTTTAAACCCAGAGACAAACAGCTCTCATTGAATGGTGATTATTAGTTCTTGTTGACTGTTTACACTAATGTTCAGGTAACAGCCATTATCATTTATAACTGGTGTTGCATGCTTTATGATGCCAGTTAAGAAAAAAATGTTTGTATGTCTTAAAGGGACATTGTGTAAGTACTACTACATCTAACGTTGGAATCGTGTATCGTATTCTAACTTATTGTGCATTATAGTGTCTCACTTTCTCAAACACGTATTGCAACAGCGGTAGTCTCCGTATCTCAAAACGACTCAACAATACCTATAAAAGCATGTGATCCGATATATCGTTCCTCTGTGTTTCAAAGTTTCTCACAGGGGAACGGATCTCAACACAGCACCTACTTTTTAGCTTATAAAGCCGTCCCACTGGCT
Organism: Melanotaenia boesemani; assembly: GCF_017639745.1. Lineage (NCBI taxonomy): Eukaryota > Metazoa > Chordata > Actinopteri > Atheriniformes > Melanotaeniidae > Melanotaenia > Melanotaenia boesemani. The sequence continues at coordinate 2,233,261 of NC_055691.1, read as the reverse complement.
TTTAGTCCTGCTTTACCACGACTATTAAGTTGGTGTTTATCGTGACTATGAAAGCGACTGAAAGCATGTAAACATACACTTCTGTACCAACGAGGCTGGTGTGTTGTAGCAGAAACTACTGTTATGCTGCCATGGTAACTAATAACACTGTCTAACAAAACCATATGAAAAAAGTTAGCTTTAGGCTAATTTAGGCAGCACCGTTGACTTACTTATCGTGGAGAAGCTGCAACTTCAGCATCCCTTTTTAAGTCGTTCTCCTTCTTGAGCTCCTTCTTCCTCTAGCACCACAAGGCTAGCACCATGTTTTCTTTTTTGTATCGTCTGGTCGCGCTGCTGCGATGGTGAAAAAAAACGGTTCCCTGCTGCTGCTGCAAATGCATGGTAGAATAGAATAGAATAGAATAGAATAGAATAGAATAGAATAGAGTTTATTGCCGTTTGTACAAGTTTAAAACAGGCACATTGGAATTCTTGTGCATGTCCTTGAAGTAGCAAACAGAAAAACTGTGCATTCAAGACAAAAAGGTGCATAAGCTGCAGAAACTAAACATTATAAGTAAACTACATATTATAAATAAAACAATAAAATGGCACTAATGAATTAAAAGCAGTAATATAAACAGATATATAAACACAGAACACAAGATTTGGCCCAAAGTGGTTCAGTGTCTGAGTGAGAAAGTGAGGTTTTGATGTCCTGAGCCTCTGGCCTTAGAGCAGCTGGGAAAAGCTCTTGTCGGCCCTGTGAGTGCTGATTCTCTCAGGCCTGCGATGTCTCAGGTTGTAGCCTGACTCCACCCACTGGAACAGTGTATGGGCTGGGTGGTGCTTTTCTCCTGCTGCGCTGCTTGAAGATGCTGTCTATGGAAGGGAGAGAAGACCCTCTCTGCAGTTTCGATGACCTGCCTCAGCTTCTTCTTCTCATCCTGGGTGGTGTTTCCAGACCACACTGTTATACCACTGGTGGTCCTGCATTCTTGGGAAAAACAATTTAACAGATTCTCCAACTTGCTGGGGTAGTAAGCCGTTCTCGTTTATCTTTGCCCATGTCTCACTGTGCACTGGCGTGCAGGCAAAACACATTGTTGGTGCTATTTGTCTCTTGGGGGTGGCTCTAATTTCAGGATAGCAGACCGTCATGGTGCTGCCCTACTGGCTTACCCGTCACATGTATGAACAAATCTAAAATTCTTCACTTAGGAGAATGTGTCAGGTTCATTAGCGGAGGTCATGATACACCAATGATAACACATATAAACATTCAGACATCGATTTTGGCCAGTAAACAACTGAAATGTTACACAGTGTCCCATTTTAGGGGTTTGTTGCCTGTAGGCAACATTGTGCCATTATCATGTAGTAGTGAAACAATTATTTATTTATTTCAGAATCATGCTTCAACAAGTTGCAATAAATACAATTATAAATGAAAAGCCTGATAAAAGGAAGTGTTCTAGAGGGATTTATGTCTGAGTGATGTTGGGAGGCAGCATTGGGTCTTTGTAGAACAAATCATTAAAATGAGCATGAATCTAATCATCATTTTTCAAACTACATGTGAAAACAAAGATCACAACCATTTACTAAACACAAAACTGGAGTCAGAATCCAGCTTTTGTAGCTCCAAGAAGCAGTTTTTCCGCTAATTTTCTATCTTCTTCTTTCTAGAAACAGAGAATGTGGCTGAATTCGTTCTGTAAATGCAGGAAAATGTTTGGAAATTATGAGTAAATAAGAAATACTGTAATAGTTGACTATGTCCCACAGAACATGACTTGTTTGTATCAACATCACATTTATCCTTGTTAAATTATAAAGATCAGAACAAAATTATAATAAATGATGATCAATGATCTGCTTTTGAACACAGAATATACCTAAACACACAATACAACCATTTCATGTAGCCACGTTGGTTCCATGACAGCTCAATGTCATTTTAAGCATCATATGCATTTTCCATCAGGGCAAGAGTTGAATTTTAACAGGTTGTTATTATTTAATTAGTAAATAACTTGTATCAAACTGTCACAAGTAAAGGTTTATTCTCTTTGTAGCATGAATACATTATTTTCTAGAAAGTAAAAGTTAGGAAATTATGTTTTTAGACTCTTTTTTTGTGGAACAAAATAGCAGAACTATTTCAGTATGGCTTCCTGAGACACACGTGACAGATTAAAGCATTGTTACTGGTTCCACGTGGCCTTCCTTCCTTTTTTAAAGTACTGCATCATTCAAAGGGTTGCATTTAGGAAGTGTTCCAGGCCAAAACAGTGCAGCTTCCAGATCAATCCTCAGAACTCACTGTTCTGTAGCAGAAACTAGATGTGAAGTAAAACTACCTGAAAAACAGGAAGTGAGACAAGACGGTGACATGAGTCCATGTTGTAAACATGATAAAAACATTGAATCACAGCTCTGATCAAACTCTAACCCGATTCTGTCGTTGTCAACAGAAAAGACCCCTTTACCTGGTCAATGACTATTTCTACACAAACATTGATGAAACGCCTTTCAGGTAAATCAGCTGTTCATCTTTTTTTCTTTTATCTTTCTCTATTTTGTTACATTTTCCTTTATCCATATCAGTGTCCTTCAGTTATGTCTGTGTGATGCGACGACTAAAGGGCAGCATGACACGGTTCGGAGGTTAATGGAGCGTCCTGATGGATCACTTTACCTCGTTTTGTTCCCACTGTCTCCCTGCAGCTTCGGCATGGTGCTGACGAGGGGTCACGGCAGTCTGATGTTTATGGGAAACGTGTCTGTGGAAGAAGGTCTTGTTTTCCATGATGACCTTCATTCATATCCCATTACAACTCATATGAACTGATGAACCAGTCAGGATGCTGTTTTTGTGTTAAATACGGACAAGCTCGAGCATGATGAGTATATTTACTCAGACACAGAACAGCCTCTTAAACTGAAGTGAAATGAAAAATAAATTAAGTGTTTGTGTTTTCACCTAAACTAAACAAACTGGTTTTATTTTCCTTTTCAGGGCTGCACGATCTGACCTCCCCAGACCTCAGGATTGCCTCTGAGTGGTACGCCTCAGTTCAGAGATCTTATTTGTCCTTTAGACCAGTGGTGGTGCCAGACTTTTATGCTTGGGGTGGGGGGTGATGCTGGGAGCTGTCGGGCTGCTGATACTGGGGATGTGTCTGTCTCACCTGATCTGAGTTCTTCCTCTTTATAAAAAATCTGAAATACCTTCCTTTCTCTTTATTCTTATGTCTTCCTATACAAAATCAGACTGGTTGCAGGATATATTTCTCCACTTTTTTATGCTGTAGCTGCTACATGTGCATCAACTAGCAGCCTTGCTAGCCTCCTGTTAAACTAGACCATGTAGCTTTAGCTTAGTCAGCGTTAAATACCTGGATAACGAGGTGCTCTATGAACATCTTTATAGTTTATTTTCAACTCCAATGTGAAAATCTTGATCAACTGAGTTGATGTGTTGTCCTTAAACACACTTGCTGAAAACCTAATGTGACCTGGTTTCCCCACATTATCTTTAAACTATTGTGCTACCATATATTGTAAATAGATTAATCTTGCTACGTGCATGCTAACATCAAGTTAATAGCTTTACATAAAATTAGTAGTAATTGTACTTGCACAGGGACAAAATCTCTTCAAGAAATCTGCAGTCAAAGATCAACATTTTAAAAAGATGAATACTACTTTCAAATTGACCTCAAACTGGTGTAAAGATACTGGTGAGCCAAGCGTGACAGGCCAGTGCCACCTGGTTCTCTCCTCTAGCTCCACCCCTGCTTTAGACAGCTATGGTAAACTGAGACTGAAAATGATCAAATTATATTAGGATGCTATTATTGGTGTTTGTTGCAGAAATCTTACGACATCTTCTTTCTTTCCCAATTTTTCCTCTAAACATTTTTATTTGGACTATATGTGAACTGGTTTGGTTCCTGAATTTTTCTCCCCGTGTAATAAATCTGTTTTCCTCAGGACTTACTGTGAGACGGACATTGATCCTGCTCACCGAAAATACTCTCAGCTTCAGGCTGTGGTTCGCTACCTGCAGGGGAAGGAGCCTGACCTCGAGTGTAGGTTTTCCACATAGACTTTGTTTTTATGAATAAATATGTAAAAATGATCCTTGTTTCTCATTCATTCAGTTAATTCTGCATCAAACATGTCAGCATGCACTACTACTCAAAAGTTTGGGATCACTTTCTCATTAAATTCAGTGGGAAAGTGACCCCAAACTTTTGAGTGGTAGTGTGGGTTTGGGTTCAGTTTCGCCCTGATTTGCCCATCTGTTGCCCAGGTGACGAGGTGTTACTACAGCAGTTGTTGTTTGACGCCGTGGTAACGGCTCCAGTGGAGGCCTACTGGAATGCCTTGCTGCTGAATGACAGGTGAGAACCACCTTTACATTTTTAGACTTGATGTGTGAGGCATGAAATGTTTAAGGCAAGGGTCAGGGTCAAGGCCAGGTTGTGACTTGCCTTTCAGAGATGTCTTTAATCTTTAAAACTTGCTAGCTCTCCGGCACCCCCAACCTATATCAGTACATTTTCGACAATTTCTCAGGAATTTTCTAGCTTACCCTTTTGTGCAGTGATCCTCCACCCTGATCCTCAAGGCCCACTATCCTGCAGGTATGTTTCCCTGCTGCAACACACCTGATTTAAATTAAATGGATCTCTAACAAGCTCTTCACAAGGCTGATATTGACCCATTCATTTGAGTCAGGTGTGTTGCAGCAGGGAAACATGGAAGGTCATGAAGGGCAGAGGGCCTTAGGGACCAGAGTTGGGGATCCCTGCTTAAGGCGATCTACTGAGGTTTTCCAGGTATTTATATCCACTCCAGAAAGTGTACATTTGTAAATAGTTTCTGGTGTGTTTGTTTCAATGGCAATATTTTTTCTTCCAAGGCTTGAAAGCCAAGACTTGAGAGAACGATGAGATGAGAAAAGGTTTGGTCACTGTTGGTCTGTGTGTTATTTCTACAAAGTTCTGTTAGTAATAAATTCTGCTTTCTTCTTCTGGTCGACCTTTATGCTGCTACATCTATTCATACGTTCATTTTACATCATTTTAGCCTCAGAATCTGAAGCTGAGGCTGTCCTGAGACAGGTGGTCCAAAATGGGGAAAAATGGCTTGGAGTTTAAAGGGTTAAACTTTTCCTCAACTTGTGTTACAAAGCAAGCGACGGACAGTGTAAATAATCCATTCCTGTCTTCTTCTGTCTGTCATTTCTATCTGCGGGTGCAGGGTGGAGCCAGGGGTGGAGACGGCGTTCCTCGGCACTCGTTCTGGACTGATGAGGCACATGAAATACGCAGGGATGGAGATGAGGGTGGCGAAGTAAGATTCAGATAGTTTTTTATGTACGGTTCTGAGATTTTTCTCAGAAGAGTTTCACTGTGAGAGAAAGTCAATCTGTTTAATAACTGACTCATATTGCAAAAAAATTTACATCAAGGACACAAAAGTAGCACTTCACCTGCTTCACATCGCTTTCATGTTAATGCTAATTTGCATCTTTGTTTTACATCCCAGCAGTCAGAAATCAGTCAGTATCATCATACTGATTAGTTTCTGTCTCATTCGGTCACAGACAGCATGAATAACACTTGCTGCTGTAATGACCTCGGGTGGTACACATGAAACTAATGCTGCTGGTTGGACTTGGAACTGGGACAAAGTGATAACATGATTTGTATCTCACACTAAAAGGCCACTGAGGACGTTGCAGTGCTTCCAGATCTGTTATTCCAGCTAAGCTGAAGCAAACTCACAGAAACAAACAAACTCACCTTTGTCAACAACGCCTCTTCCCAAAAATCAGCTAATGAAAAGTGGACTTTAAAAACAGAGAATGTGTTTGCGGATGTAAAGGACAGAGCTGTGTGTCTTCTGTGTGGAGACAGTGAGGCTGTAATAAAAGAATACTACGTAAGAAGCACCAGAGTTTTAAAAAGTTTTTAAGGCATACTGTAAATGAGAAAAATATGTTGAATATGAACCAGAGTTTATGATGGCAGGAAAATGTCTCATCTAATTTAATATTGTGGCTTTACAGGTTGGCAGCCGTAGATTCTATAACTTTCACAGTGAACTATGATATATATATATATATATATACATATATATATATATATATATATATATATGTGTGTGTGTGTGTGTGTGTGTGTGTGTGTGTGTGTGTGTGTGTGTGTGTGTGTGTTTCTTGGATCCTGGTGGTCTTTGTTGGAATTATAGCCTCCTACATGTTGGTTGATTGGTCAGTCACATAAGCTTTTGTCTGTTTTGTGTTGTACTTTGTCCCAGCAGCATCTTTGTTTGATGTACACTGAACAAAATCCTGAGACCGGGATAAAAAGTACAAGTACACTAACGTGCTGGTGGATGTAACCAGGTTGCAAGTAGAGCTTTGAAATGCAAAAAGAAGAAACTGAGGCATGAAGCAAATAAAAGAAAGTTGGCAATTTATTAAAAAATACATTTAGACTCGAAACAGGCTGGTCCACACCATCCCCTTCAAAAGTTAAAATCTACACAAAAATCTAGCATTTATGATTTTTTTCTTTCAGCCATTCGCTCTGTCATGACCTGACGGTAAAAACGACTGTTGAGCTGCACAAAGTATTGGATGCAATAAAACGGCCATTTTACATTTCCTAAAAGATCCTGAGGGTTGTGAGACAAAAAAGTCAAAGCAAAAACAAACAAACAAAAAAAACAAAAGAATTTCCCATGCGCTGAGCTGGAGGACCCCGCAGGCTGTCCACAAAGACACCGGCTGACCCTCAACACAGACTGAGGTCCTACTGATGCTGACTTAGGCCCAATAACCATAAGATGGCATCTGTTAGAGAAAGGCTTTAAGAAGAAAAAACATCTTCAAAGGTCTCCTCTCACGTCACAAACTTGTCTGTTCAGCAGCAAACATGGGACACTGAAAGATGGAGGGAAGTTTGAACCTGGATGGTTCTGATGGCTTCCACCATTACTGGCATGATGAGGAAATCCCACTGGAGACTGGAGGCTCCATCATATTATCAAAAGCTTTTTCTTTAGTGGAACTAATGAGTTTCAAGTTGTTTCAGGTTGTCCAGCACATCAAGCTGCTGCTGGCTAGGAGGTGTTGCAGTGGGCTTCCCTCTTTCCTGAGGACCGGTGTCTGTGCGGTAATGATGGACAACGTTGCAGTTCATGATGCTCACAGACTACTTCCTACAGAGTAACATCGCTTTGTTGGACCATCCTGCACGTTTTCCTGATCTGAACCCCAGTGGGAGCATTTGAGGATGGGTGACTGGGGAAGTTTACATAAACAGACGTTAGTTCCAGACGGAGGTTGCCCTTCATGAAGCCGTCTCCACCACATGGAGCCACATTCCCATCAGCCTACTGTAAACAGGAAGTGGGCGGCTGAAAGGAATTTTTGGAGTGATCAACAAGAACGGTGGAGCTACTGAGTCTTTTTAGACACTTTTAGTTCTATTTTGGGTTTTTGGGTGATGATCTTAAACTTTTGATCAGCTGATGAACATCCTGTTTAGTCAGAGTTTTCAGTAAAGTCCCCATTTTTTGTCTGCTGCTCTTGTTTCTTGAAGCTCTACTTAGAACCAGGTTACGATCCACCTGTGTCAAATTGGAATACCTGTACTTTTCCTCTGGTCTTATGGTCTTAAGGCCATAAACATAAAAAAATTTCTTCTTCACAGGAGGTTCCTGACCCCATCTGATAAAGACAACCTGTTCACTATGGACCACTTCCCCCTGTGGTACCGCTTGGCTGTGGAAAACACTCCAGGGACATTTTACTACTACCCTGTTAACGACAAAGGTTGGTCGATCAACGTCATAACAACTATAAATATTTAGTTCTTTGGTCCTAAATCTTCTGTTCTGAGCAGAATTTTCTCTCTGCAGGAGTGAAATATATCATAGCAACGACAGCAGTGGCGGTTTCATCTGGAGGAAAGATGGCCATGGCAGGAGGTGAGTTTCTCTGTTGTAGCTCGTATCCAGTTATTCAGTTAATCACAGTGTTGGCTGATTTTAATGTGAGGACATCATCAGATTAACTGGTACCACACAGGTTACGCCCCTCTGGAGCAGATTTCTATTGACTAATCATTTCACTTTATCATCATTCCTACATGGAGACCAGAGTTTATTGGAAAGTCATGTCATGAGAAAAAGAAGTTTATGGCATGTTTTTCTGACTTTATAGTAATAATTGGAAATAATCTTTTCTTGATTTGTTTTTTAAAGAATTTCCTTAGATAAATTGTGGTTATGTTTGTCCTTAACCTCACTGAAATCCTTGTGGGTAACTTTGAAAGTTTCTGCACCATATGTTACTACGAATGATGTCACACATGCAGATCACTTCCACTCCCCATCCCCTTATCAGGACCACCTTGCTATTACCAGGTTGGACCTTTTTCCGTCAGAACTGCCTCAATTCTTGATATTATAGATTCAACATGGTGATGAAAATCTTCCTCAGAGGTTTTCTCCATATTAACATGACAGCATCACACAGCTGCTGCAGGTTTGTCGGCTGCATCCATGATGAGAATCTCCCGTTCCACCACATCCCAAAGCTGCTCTACTGGACTGAGATCTGGTGGCTGTGGAGGCCGGTGGAGTCCAGTGAACTCATCGTCATGTTCTAGAAAGCAGGTGGAGATGATCTGAGCTTTGTGACATGGTGCATTATCCTGCTGGAAGTAGCATCAGAAGATGCTCCACTGTGGTCATAAAGGGATGGACATGGTCAGCAACAATACTCAGTTTAAAAGGGAAGTAGATATGGTTGGTGCAAGGCAGCATGAATCCATGCTTTCATGTTTCTACCTAATTCTGACCCTACCTACCATCTTAAAGTGGAAACTCATCAGACCAGCAACGTTTCTCCATCTTCTATTGTCCAGTGTTGGTGAGTGTGTGTGAATTGTAGCCTCAGTTTCCTGTTCTTAGCTGGCAGGAGGCACCCGGTGTGGTCTTCTGCTGCTGGAGCCCATCTGCTTCAAGGCTGGACGTGTTGTGTGTTCAGAGATGCTGTTCTGCAGACCTTGGCTGGAACCAGTGCTTATCTGACTTCCTGTTGTCTTTCTATCATCTCCAACCAGTCTGTCCATTCTCCTCTGACCTCTGACATCAACCAGATGTTCTGGTCCAGACAACTGCTGCTCGCTGGATATTTTCTCTTCTTCAGACCATTCTCTGGAAACCCTGGAGATGGTTGTGGGTGAAAATCCCAGTAAATACTCAGACCAACAACCATGCCACGTTCAAAGTCACTAAAATCACCTTTCTTCCTCATTTTGATCAGTTTGAACGTCAGTAAGTTTTCTTAACCATGTTTACATGACTAAATGTATTGAGTTGCTTCCAGGGCTGATTAAAACTTTGTGTTAACAAGCAGGTGAACAGATGGACCTCATATGGTGAATTTCTGATGCTTGTAAGATTATCAGCAGAACATGCAGTGGATGTTTATTATTTATACATTTTTTACTAATTTAAACATATGCTGGCATTTCCAAAGGACCCCTCTTTCCTATCAAAAACATAGATGAGTTAATGTGTTGGATTATCTAGTCTGTGTTTATATTGATGGCTGAATCCTTCATCCTGTGAACTTCTATTGGGTTTTGTGCTTAGATAAATATCTTTGTAGCAAGAAAAAAATGCCATTTAGATAAATAGAGTTTATTATCTTCAGCTTGATTAACAGTCCTCCAGATGAATTTGAGACAGTGCTTGATGTGCTTATCAAAGAACATAAATTCAGACACATATTTGTAGTCGGAGCTTGAGTGATGAGGATGTGGACAATGTGCCACACTGGGCATGTTTTATATTGGCCTTTAGGATTTGTGCTGGTTAGAAGCTGGTGTAGCTAAAAGCTTGCCCTCTAGGTGGCAGTAGAAGTCTAGGATTGTTTAAATGCAGCTAATCTGGCATTACTCTGAGCAGCAGCCTGTTCATCTGAAGGAATTCAACAGGGTATCAAACAAAGGAACAAAGAATTACTTTAAAAGTTGACAAATATTAAATACACACATCTGACAGAGAGAAATGGAAATCTATGGAACAAACAGAGAATCTGACAGACGTTGCTACTTTAGGAGCTTGTGCCTTTTTGTGCTCAGATGCAAAGACAGACAACCTGAACAAAAATGTACTTTCACATTTCTAAGAAATAAGAACACAACTGAAGAAGCTGTAATGTGCAGAATTGGCAAAACAGCAACTTCTAAAGAGTTTAAAAGTTGGCTGAGAGATGCAGCGCAGGGAACAAGGATTCACAGAGCATCCACACAAAGAAGAGCTGCAGCATTCAGCCTCACTGGGCCCAGTCCAGCAGTTCATCAGAAGTGAGCTGCAGATGTTGTCTCAGCAGCGAAGCAGAAGCAGTCAGAACATCTGGGAAGGATGCATCATCAGCGTGCACAAGTGTGTCAGAAGCTGCTGATTCTATACCCATGCACGAAGTCGCAGGTCTCTTTGGGTGGCGACTCTGGCGTGTCAGGAGACGACATCTGCCCGTCCTCCAGGTCCGTCTCAGCAGCAGACTCGGCCATCAGAGGCTGCCCACGGCTCTTCATCTCTTTCTGGTACCGTGCCATCAGCGAGGCATACACGCAGCCGTAAGTTGCTGCGACCACCATCATGATGCACACTGTGCCACATACCACTCCCGCCACGATCTGCGTGCCATGTGCCCGCCGCACGCTAACAGGCCTGTAGCGCTGGCGAATGCACTCATCTGAGCTGCTGACCCGGCCAGGTGGGCAGGGGGGCCTGGTGGCGTGATCTGACGCCCCCTCCTTGGTGGGGCTCTGCAGGCAGTAGCTGAACATCTCTGCTGGCACACTGCGGATATCCCTGCCCTTCAAATCTCTGGGGAGGCTGCACTGCATCACATCTACCAGCCCACCTATAAAAGAGTCAGAGATGGGGGGACAAACGAGAGCAGGAAAGAGAAATAAAATTAGGAGAGACAAGGGAAGAGATAGAGATCATTTGATGTCTTTTCACAGCATACATCCAATCTGCCAGTGGGAGATTAACCTTTAAAACTCCAAGCCATCTTTTTGCTATTTTTGGTTCACCTCAACCCTGCTAATCACAGTCAACAACCAGACATTATTTTTCCAGGACTCAGCTGTCAGATTGTGAGGCTAAAATGATGTAAAATTAATGTATCAATAGATATAGCACCATAAAGTCCAACCAAAACGACACACAGATCAACAGAGACCAAGCCTTTTCTCTTCTGTATGTCATTATAAATCATTATTATCAAAAATACTGGCATTGAAACAAACACACAAGAGAATCTATTTACATATTTATACCTGTTTTCTCCAGCTGGTTCTTTATTCCAAGTATTTATGCTATTATTTATCTACAATCCTCACAAAACCAACGCAGCTTGTTTTTAGTGCTACTGTACAAAAAGACATCTTCTTATCTTTATTCCAACCATAGAGGACCATTATTTTTGTTCTTTTCAGACAAACATAAATGTTTCTGCTCACTTGTTGATCTTTGGCTGTTCCTGATTGGACATTGCCGTCAATTTAAACTCTCTGATTGGTGGAAAGTTTGACAGGAAGTGGCTTCATCATAATTTCCAAGTCAAAATAGAGGTCTTTTGGCAACGTACAGAAGTTATGATAGTGATCTTTTTTATTATGAAAATGTTATAAGTAATGGTTTTATCATATATCACTCATGGATTTACCATATAGAGTCTCTGAATAAATATAAATGTAACTTTTGTAGATCACCCAAAGGGTAAACTATCCATCACAATTTACCCCACAGAGTTACACACTACCGTTCCTGGGAAATTTTTGATGTTGCACTGTTGTGATAGTGCTCAGTGGTGCAGAAGATCTAGTGGAGTTTTAAGGGTTAATTGCTTTAATAATTCAGTTTTTGAACCACAGACTCAAGATTTTCAGCTCTGCTCACCCCTGTAAATCATCCACTCCATCCAGTGCTTGAAGTCCCTCAGTTTGCAGTTACACTCCCAGGGATTTCCCACCAGCCTCAGCTGCTGCAGCCCCACCAGGGGCTCGAACGTGGCTCTTTCCAGGGCTGCCAACCGATTGCTGGCTAGGGACAGCCAAGTGAGTCTCCGAAGCCCATCCAGCAGGCCCTTAGGCAGCCACAGAAGACCATTGGAGGACAGGTCAAGCCCCTGCAGCTGCCACAGCCCGTTAAAAACCTCCCTATTTAATCCGACACTCCCCTGACTTCCATTCAGGCTCTGGACAATCGGTGAGCTGCTGTTGAGGTCAGTTTTTGCCAGTTGTACACCGAGGTAGTTGGAAGAGAGATTTAACCAGTGAAGGCTGCTCAGGCCTAAAAAAGCTCCAGGCTGAAAGCTGTAAAAGTGATTCTGGGAGAGATCCAGGAGCTCCAGGCTGCTGAGGTTGAACATATCAATCTTGGCCAGGGAGGAGAGATTGTTCTGGGAAAGACGGAGAACCAGAGAGTCCTGGCCCAGCAGCTCAAGGACGGGGGTCAGAGAAAGGAGGCCAACAGCAGAGCAGTCGGTCGTGTTACCATAGCAGGAGCAGACATTCGGACAGCCGCCAGCTGAGCCCAGAAGGCCCAACAGGACCAGGACCAAACTGGCAGGGGCCATGCAGACTGAAAGAGACATGAGAAAGAAACAGATTCATCATTTAAACAAAATCCTGCCATTTGCAGCATGTTTGGTCTGTGATCCTGAACTCTTTTTTTTCATTGTCATATCATTAACCAAATGTTTTGATCTGATGGCTTAAAGGGTTCATTTATACATGCACTGACAGATTTCCAGTTGTTCTGAAGATTTTCCAGCTCAACTCGCTGATCTTGGGAACGGAGAAGCTCTGATTACTCAGTGATGGGGAACATTTAGAAGTAAAACATAACTTTATAACTTTATTTAAAAAGAGTTCTTCATGATGTGTTTCCTCAACATCAGTGGATTATGTAAGGAAGCAGATTATGTTAAAATGCTGGGAAAAGAGCCTCACTGTAGATCCATCTCTCTGAGACACTGAGCATAAATAAGAATAGTATGGTAGTTGGATTTCTGCTGGGTGACGGATAAATGGGTGGAGACTCACCCAGACTCTCCAGATGCTTTGGTCCATGCTGGTCACAGTTCTTCATGTCTGGACATCAACTCTGCTTTAACATGAGGCTGGCATCTGGAAAGTCTCGTCTTGTTCTGGGTCACATCCAGCTTCGGAGAGCATCCTAAACAGCAGAAAAGGAAGGAAAAGCTATTCAGCACCATGATTTATGGCTGCTGATTCCAGATCTAGGAAATTCATTTCAAAAGCATCGAATGGTAGATTTTCACAAAGAGAATTCTTAGAATGAAGCTAACAAGTGTTTGGTAGATTATTTCTTTGTTACTTATCAACACTTCTTGATAATGAATCTCATACTGTTGGAAATTTGTAAGGACAATGCATTTTGGGGTGAGCAGCAACAGTTTGGTACCTCCTCTTCATGCTGGTCACCAGTTTGGTTACACACTGCTGTGGCATGCCATCCCATTCTCAACCAGCATCCAGCCAATGCAGCTGTGTTGGTCATGCCAACAGCAGCTCAAGCTGATCCCACAAGCGTTCAATGGGGTTTAGATAAGGACTGCAGACAGGTCATCCATCCTCTGTAGGTAGCTGAATTCAGTTTATTTGAATTTGACTTTATTTATTTGACATGGACATACACAACAATACACGGATCTAAAAGGGAAATATGTTTTGTTTCAGGCTCTAGCAAGTCCCTGCAGTCCCTGGCCAGGTAGAAGTTAAAGCACTCAGTAAAAAGAAACAACATTATCTATTAAAACATACGCAGAAATTTCCACACAACAGTTCATTAGCGTGAACAGGTTGGATAAAAGCCAATCTTTGGTTGGGCATGAAAGCATCTTAAAGTTTGTGCTCATGATTAATTCAGTTGAAAAATTGATCCACCGACTTGTGGCTGTATAAGTGATGGAAGATTGGCCAAATGTGGTTTTACGTCTGGGAACACCACATTTGCCTCTTGCCGTTGACGGTGTCGTCCTTGGGGTTTTCTCTGATGTAAGAATTAGGAGCAGCGGAGCTCTGAATTATTTTAAATAGAAGGCAAACCTCTGAGTATTTGATGATATATATGATGTTTTTAGGATATTTCAATGGTAGTACAGTCAGTTTTTATTATAAATTTTGAGTGCTCTTGTGTGTGGTAGAGATTTACATTCCTGAGACCAACTCGTCTCATGTCATGTCAATCAAATTGTCAATCAAATTTTATTTGTATAGCTCTTTACATTAACAAAAGGTACTCAAAGTGCTTTACAACAGACTCATAAAAAGTACATTAAAACTATGCATAGAAACATAAAATAATTGGAATAATTGGAAAGTGCTGCAGGGAATTAAGAGCCTTCCAGAAATGAATAAAACGGACGAAAAGGTTTGCTTGGGGCCCCACCTTACCTTCAACTGTCTGCAGCTCCACGAGGACTCACTTTCATTTATTGCATTGGTACTATGTGAAACAAAAGCATTACTTCTGGACTTCGGGGTTGGTACTGATCTCCTTCCAACAAGCCTTTTTCAATCTCCTGAGCAGAGCCTGATGTGTAAGGAAGAGGAAGAGGAGTTTTATGTGCCGATTAAAGAACATCTCCAGCCCCTCACAGGCCCAGCTCATGTTATAATTCTTGTTTATCCTCAATCTGTTTCATTTCTTTTTTTTAAGATTAAAGAGAACATAGAAAGTGGAATAATCCTCTTGAGTTTTTCAGCAAGCAACATCAACAGAAATGTTAATGCCAACTTTTCCTCTTCTTAGCGCCCAGGCTGGCCATTGTTACAGCCCGTTTTTATTTCTGTTTGTTTTTAAGTCGTTTTCCTTCTCTCTGATACCTTTGGCAGTTTTTGGATGTACAGATATGCAGTAGGAAGTGTGCAGGAGAGATAAAGCTGCAGACAAAAAGAAAACTACCATCACTCTATCATCTGTCTGTAACTGCTGTAAAAAGCCGGAGAAGCGCTGCCTCAAGGTCTTTCTTTTGTTCCAGACCTTTCTTTTATCAGGCTGGCACAAAGATGCCAGTCACTCAGCTGCTGACTGCATCGGGCAGGAAGAAGCCTTCAGGCCACAGCCGACTGTACAAAGCCAGAGAAACTGCAATGAGTGGGGGGGCATTTGAACTAACTGAGAGGAAAGTGGGACTCTTAAAGCACGTTTGACGTAATTTTGTATCATCAAGAGACTAAAGCTTACAAGTTAGAGCCTCTGTCCTGAGGTTAGATGATTTCATTCAATGTCTGCAGCTTTTCTATTTTTTATTTCCCTAGATTTGACTGCATGTTTTAAACCTTTTCACAAAGGACAGACGTTCAAACTTGCCTCTTTTTTTAGTTATATGTGTGTATGTATGTGTGGGAAAAATTAAACAGCTGGTAAACAACTGGAGGCCACATTGGTTTCAGGATGAACTGGGCATTGATCAGCTTGTGGAATATCATGTAGAGAAGATGCAGATGAAGTCTGCACATGTCTGACAGAAAAAGGAGGATAGAGTTATGTATGTGCATCTGATTGATTTGGGACCAACGCTGTGCCTCATGAAAACTCTCGAACACCAGTTCAGCTGCAAGCCCAGGACCGGGGGCAGGGGGAGGGTCCAGCGTGTCATCTTCTGTTTATCAAGAGCTGAAGTTGCTGCTGGTTGCTTGTCGTTCGTTTGTCCTCCTCTCTCTCCGCCCCACATGAAGTGTCTTTCTTTGGACTGGTGACATTTAAGGACTCCACTCAGAGTCCTGAGGCGGCTGATTGACGGTCGAGGATTATCTTTACCTCACAGCTGCTTTGTTGCACATTTATTTTAATAACTTAAAGAATAAGATGCTTTTGATGATTAGTGTTGGTAGACTGAGCCTCAAACTTTGGAGGGGTTGAAATTTCCCTCCAGCGCTACAGACACATTAGTTTTGGAGTTTTCAGTAAATATCTTAACATCTTGAGGGTGGATTAATACAGAATATTGTGCATCCTGCCCCCAGTTTGTAATCACTGAAGTTAGGATGCTGTTGTTGTGTGCACTTCTTGATCAAGTAAATCATGTCCTACCCTCTTCTCTGCTCCTATTACATGTTAACAAGTATTTTTCCTGTAAAGACCTGAGAGGAACCCGATCACTGAAGTTGTTACATGACATAAAGCATCTGCTTATATGCAACTGTGTATTTAAATCTATGAAATTCAGGTTTACCGGAGCTTCTGGTTTTCTTTTTGCATGTTAAATCCTCTTTTTTCTGCCCTACTTATCTTCTAAATGAAGTCCAGGGTTTGTTCAGTAATTACTGAAATGAGGAGACGTCAAATGAAGCGACTGAGATGTACAGTGTAATTACAGTGAACGTCTCAGTGGGTCTGCATGGAGAAATCTTGCCATCCTGCCCCGTGTGTCAGCCAGCCTGATTAGCAAAAAAAGTAAAAGTATATTATAGGTCCTCATTTCCATTAATCCATCTGGCAACGCATGTTTTTATTTTTAATCCCAGAAACATCATTCAGAATTCCTTTTCAACCCTCATGGGTTGCCTACATTTACTACACGTTCAGGTCATTTTAGGACGAAGAAGTCCTCTCCCAAAAAGCTGATATAAAACATTACAGAACAATTTTTTTTTTTTACTTTTTTTTGCTCAAAGCTTCAGCTCTAATCAATGCTACAAAATATGTAATTATTCAAATTATTTTAAACCTTTAAATAACAATTTGATTGCATAGTGTCACCACTGGATGACGAAAAAAAACACACATAGGAATTATTTTTAGGGGTCTTAAATGGACTTAAAATAAGTAAATAAAAATTTATTTTAATCTTTAACTGAAATTCCAATCCCCCTAACATGTATTACAAGAAAATAATTGTTATTTGTACTTAAACTTACAAAAAATGGTGACATGTGATCAAACTATATCAAACTGATGTTTGTGATGGATTTTATCACTCCTTAAAAAAAAAAAAAAAAACTGTGAATAAATCCCCTGTTAGAGAAAGTAAAGAGAAAATATCTTTCAGACTTCTCAGAGGCCATTAGAGCAGCTTGTCAAATGCGCCATCATCCAGCTTAGACGCTGGCCGCGCAGTAGGGACGGGTCACGGATTAAAACCTCCAATCCCCCAGCAGGACCGGAGCCTGTTCAGGAGTCCAGATGGTGTCAGAACAACTGGCCCGCTCAGTACTCTGCTTTTACAGCCATACCAGCGCCACCATCTGCTGTTTTGTTTAGGTTTTTGTTTGCAGGACTTGACAGGATCAGCAGTAAATGATGCAGACGGCCTTGTAAATGCTGAAGCTGCAGGAGGAGAAACGTGTGATGGCATGAAGCACTTTCTGCTCCATCATCAGGAACCATGCTGGGGCTCTGCTTCAGGGGAACAGTTAAACTCCTGAATGCATCTCTTGATGTGACCAGTTCTTTTCATTCCATATCCATTTGTTTCTCACCAAAGAAAAACACTTTATTACATTCCTAGTATATTATTACTGCAGGCTTAAATGACTATTTTTATGTATTCAGCTATTATATTAAAGCTTATAGATGTGTAGCAACCACTGATGTACAAAGTGCAATAAGGCCAATAACATAACTTGACATTTAATATAATTCTGCAAATGGTTGTTTTCTGACCTTGTATGAAAAAAGTCTGTGAACATGTAATAACTGCAGCTGAAGCTGTAATAATACATAAATATGGTTGTATCTTTCAGAAATATCTAGTATTGTTAGTAGTTTTTGTGCAGTTTTCTTAAAAAAATAAGTATGAATACATTATTGTCAACATATTATGTTATTGGCTTCAGTGCATAATCAGATGGTATAAGATGGTCCTAGTTAGTTGTTGCTATCGCTGTTGTAAAGTCATCTTCCCATGTTCCTAACACTGCGTCTTCCTCTGCCCATAAACTTCACATTATGTACATAAACATGGATTAGGAAATGATACAGCAAAGGTTTCTTACTGACGATGGTCTTCAGGCTAAAATGTCTTCTTCCTCACAGGCTTTGTTTTTAAATGAAGTGAACCACGGTTCATATTCTGGTGAAGATTTTTTTAATTTAATATAATCTGTTTGTGCTAAATCCAGAAGAAAAAAAAGAAATCCAGAGTTCTGCAGGGGCATTGTTCTGCATAACTGTTCCCCTGAACGCCCCCCTTTTCTGTTTCCACTTGTTATAAAGAATGACTGCAACTGTAAAATGAAAAAGAAGAGCACAGAAAAATATCCCTGATGCTGCTCCTACAGTATGTCTCCAGCAAATATCCTGACTGTGCAGAAACTCAAGTTCTCTGTCTTTTATCCTTTCAGTGTGTGTGCTTATTGGTTGAAAATGTGGTACATGAAGCAGCTTACAGGAGCAGCTTTCCCTTTATGTGGCAAAGTGGAAGGCAATTATTTCGATTTAATGCTCCACTGTTGGGATTTTGCCGTTGAAGTCCTGCCATGCCATGCTCGCAGCTTCATCTGCAGTGCATCGCTCCAGTTTCCTGGGCTCTAACCTGGCACCCTGCTAGCTGCTTAATGGCCTCTGACAAGCAGCGTCTCTCCTCCCCGTGGCTGCACTTTTCCTCCAAACAGCCTGGGAATGAGGCAGCCGAGCATTCGGTCCAAAAAGGCCCAGAGCACAAACACACTGCAGCAGAGATGAGCAGAAAAGCTACAGAGTAAACAATAAGCATGCAAACACTGGCTGCAGGCCAAGCAATCACACCCACCGGGTTTCTGACTCTATTAAAGCACGGACATTAAGATGTTAGCTGAAGAAGTCAGTCTAAAACCTGCAGAGGTGAACTTTAGAACCTATTGGTTCAGTTTTTCCCACACAACAGTTTATTTAAAGAGCTTTTATTGTGGCAGAAATATGATTTGTGACAAATTAACACAAAGTTGAGACAACATGGTTTCACTCTGCAGCTCAAAGTTTCATCCACTGCAACATTTCCTCACTTCATGGAAGTTTTTTTTAGTACTGAGCCTAATTACTCCAGAATTAATCATTAGCTGCATGCCTGCCTTGTTGCAGCATTTATATTTCAGAACAGTAAAGTTCCTTCAAGTAAAGAGGATTGTGATAATATTATTGGTTTCGCGGCACATGAACACCAATGTTATAATATTTACTGCACACAGAGGAGCCACTCACCATCTGCAGGGTTGTTTCAGCCTCCAAAGACAGGAAGACAATAGCGTTCTCCTTCTCCTTCATCTGCAAATCCTTTTTATGAATAAGGAATTAATCTTAACAAGAAGGTACCCTGAATGCACCACTCTGGTCTCAGTTTAAAGTGACAGAAGCACAAAGCTCCGACGTGACTTAGTCCACATCCAGCACCGCTCATAATCGCCCTCCTCCTCTTCATCCACATCCCTCACTCTGCCACCTTCCTCTGATGGTCTGAGCGCTCGCTCCAACACACTCCCAGCCCACCGACTGAGGAGGGGCAGAAAGAGAGAGAGACAGAAAGAGCTGGAGAGGCCACATGATGCTGCTGATGGTGTGTGGTAGTGTGTGTGTAATGTGCATTAACGCAGTTTGACAGAAATAGTAACTGCAGAGTGTGTTTGCAGCTGCAGGCTGTGTGTTGGTTCCTCACTATTTTCCTGCCCATGGTAAACATTTCAATTACATTTAAAATAAACTTTACACCTAAAATAAGATCAAAATGAAAATTCTCAAGTCGAGTGTGGGCAGGGGTTTTGAGGATGGGCAGCCATCAATAAAAATAAACGAGAGCCATCACTGCAGCTGGAAACACTGTCAGTGTACACACCAGAGCAAATACACACACTGTATGGAATTTATGCATAGATGCACAAGAAAATAATTGTTTTTAACCTGGATTTAAAAGTGTCAACATTTGATGAAAGTTTAATCTCCGCTGGCAGTTTGTTCCACTTGTTTGCAGCATGAAAACTAAAGGCTGCTTCTCCATGTTTATTCCACACAGACATTTCAGTTAGATTGTAGTAAAACCTTTACAAATGTCTTTACAAAATGTCTCTAAAAACAGACAGAAATAAAAAAGTGAGAATTGGTTTTGGGGATGTGTAACATGATAAGATGTGAACACCATTTTTTGGCTGCAGGGGTAGAGGAGAAGCCAGGGTAGCGGTGCCCACCTCTGAAATCTGATTGGACAGTATAGTTGCCACCTCAGGTGATTGACAGGCCACTGGAGGAGGACAGAAACATCTTTTGAGACCGGCATGGATCACCAGTATCGCTTAAAGTAGTTTCCTTTAAAAACTTTGAAATTTGGCTGTATAGAAGACATTTTGTCCCTGTGCAGCTACCACCAATGTGATGCAAGGCTATTAACCTGACGTTAGCATGACACGAAGCAGTGCTAACTGGTCATAGCACCAGATTAGTTTTAAGATAATGTGGGGAAACCATGTCATATCTGAACATAAACTATAAAGATGCTCAAAGAGTACCTCAGTGTCTAGGTATTTAGCGCTGACTAAGCTGGAGCTACAAAATCTAGTTTGATTGAAACAGGAGGCTAGCGAGGCTGCTAGTTGAGTCAGTCTTGGTGAATTTGTGATGAAGTTCATGATGGTTTGTCATCAGTAAACTTAAAGACGGAGTTTGGGTTGTGTCTGGAAGTGTAATCATCAGTGAAGTCAAGCAGGGGCTGAGGACTGTGTTGACCTAGCCACAGATGGGGTTCTCCAGACCCAGAGCAGTGGGCTTCCAGACCAGCTTGGTGGAAATGATGGTGCTAAGTACATATATAGTATATAATCAATAAAGAACATCCTCTGCACTGATCTTCTGGAAGGGGAATGGTTGCATTTACATGATCTCACGCATCATTAAACACAATTCATTTCATGCATATTACACTCACATTCACTAACACATAAGCAGAAACAGCCAATGTTGTCCTGCAGGTTTAATCACCAGTAGCTGCAGCTGTGTTTCCATTAATTTGCTTTTCTCTGTCTTCCTGCAGGTGCTCCTTAGGATTGTCTGCTTTGTTTTGTTACAGAGGTTGTAGGATGTTTTCCGCTAGGTTTTTTTTACAGTGGCTGGTGCTCTGTTGTTGATGCGGATTTCTATCATTTGTATCATTTATCCTTTTTACTTCAAGATCTACTTTCTTTTCCTGTCCAGCATGAATTTATAATTCAGCAATAAACAAATTAAAAATTAAGAATAATACTTCAGTATCAAGAGGAGCCTTTTATCCATCAGACTTCTCTTGGCAAAGAAGTTTCTCTGTCATGAAGATGGACAGGAGAAAGTTGGAAAAAAAAAGACACGGGACCAATCATTTAAAAATATCCAAAATAAATCCCAGTTTCATTTCCAACTGAAGCAGATTGTAGATCCAGATAAGTGAATGACAACAAAGCAGTGCGGAACATGTTAAAATACTTAGAACTTTCATTGTTTTAGCTGGCTTTGACTTTCCAGCCAGCAGATACTCACTACTAACTCACCACTCACTCCTAACGGAGCGTATCAGGAGAGCAGGCTCTAAAATATGTGTGTTATGAACGTTGAGTCGTGAATCATGACTAAATGTGTCGGGGGTATTTGTTCCATTGTGAACTCGACCTTGCGGACTGCAGCAGAAACAGTGGAGCTGCAGTGCTGAAGGGTGGCGATAAGGACGCTGCTGACGGAAAGGAGTAAAAAGAATGATGAAATGAAATCAAACAGCACAGCACAACAGGATCGCTCTAAGTCTGCAGGAGGCTGTTTCATAAGGATGCAGGAGAGTGATGCCTACAGAGGTTTAATGGCACTAAAGGTCAGGATACTACATGAACACAAATGCAGCATTACTTTACATTTTCTCCTTCCTATAAACCTGCTTCTGTGCAGTTAGCATCAGTAGTTTCAGTTTAATGTTTCATCATCTGTACGTGAAAGCACCAACGTCCCCATAAGTCTTACTGGATGCTGAATGGATTTCACCAAGACCCAGAACAAAGTGCAGGTGATACCTGACTACCATGCCTGTGGAGAGGTTAGTGAAGTTTATAAAAACAAAACTCTAATCAGTCAATCAAATGGCAGCAATGCAATAAGTTTAGACATGTAAACATGGTCAAGATGACTTGCTAAAGTTCAAACTGACCATCAGAATGAGGAAGTAAGACCACACCGGGTGCCTCCTGCCAGCTAAGAACAGGAAACTGAGGCTACAATTCACACACACTCACCAACACTGGACAATAGAAGATGGAGAAACGTTGCTGGTCTGATGAGTCTCCATTTCAGCTCCACATTCAGATGCTCGGCTCAGAATCTGCTGGAAACATCATGAAAACATGGATCCATGGATCAGTTGCTGCTGCTGGTGTAATGGTGTAATGGTGTGGGGGATATTTTCTTGACCCACTTTGGTCTCCTGAACGTGGTTTAACCAGCACAGCCTACCTGAGTATTGTTGCTGACCATGTCCATCCCTTTATGACCACAGTGGAGCATCTTCTGATGCTACTTCCAGCAGGATAATGCACCATGTCACAAAACTCAGATCATTTCCACCTGCTTTCTAGAACATGACGATGAGTTCACTGGACTCCAGTATATTGCAGATGTGATGATGACAAGAAGTGAACATTGATTTGAGAACATAGGTGCTGTACAGACCTTCCTCACAGACTTGATTAGAGTTTATCCACATGCTAACAGACTGCTGGGACTACTTGCTACCCTGTAAAGTTCCTTAGATCTGCAGGCTGTTGTTTTTACTCGTAAATCTCTCCAACTACATCATTTAGTTGTAGTTAGTACATGATCAGTGGTTCATGCAGTCACTGCCCACCACTTCTTGACATCACTCGCTTTTTTTAAACAGTATGGTTTATTAAAAGGATGATTTATCACATTATTCTTTTCAACAAACCTGGTTCTTTAAGTTCAGCTAAAATGTCAGTCTGATTTTTGACATTTAATGTTCTTTATCAGAGTTCTTCTCCAACTTCTTACTGAAAGCAGTTTTATGTTCCAACTAAATATATATATATATATATATATATATATATAAATGTATATCTGAAGTCTAAAAGCTAAATAAAATAGAGATGATTGCAGCCTGCAGCTGTGTAAGGCAGAGTGGTGCTGCTTTATGTATATATATATATATATATATATATATATATATATATATATATATATATAAATATATATTATTTCTGCATCAACTTCTTCCTGTTCCTCTTCCTCTTCTCTGGTTTGTTCCTTTCGCTGGTTGCATGTTAGCTCAATACTAACATTATTATAACATTATTTTAGTAAATAGGTAGTAAAAAACCAACGTTTACACTGCAGTGGTGCTAAGCTGATTGAGAACATAGATGCTAACATTGACTTTCATATTACAGTGACTAACCTCTCCATTTGTGTTTTAAGGTGAATGTGGTGGATCCAGCGTCCTAGATTTTTTTTATACCACATATATAGCAGTTTGTTTCTCTTGTTTTGGTTCCTCTTTATTACGTTTTTAATAATCAAAACTTAGAGTGGTTTTTTAGAAATAGGTGTGTTGAAGCTGCTATGCTGCAGTTGTGATTGACTGTTCTTGTGTGACGTTGGTGTTCCGTCTGGAGAAATGACAGCACACAACACAGACAGAGAACAGGGAATCAGACAAAAAGAAGATTGTGAAAAAAAATAAAATTGTTCACAAGTCCAAGTCGAGTATCAAGTCTTTTTAGTGTGAGTTCAAGTCGAGTATCAAGCCACTGGCAATGCAACTTAAGTGCGACTCTCAGACGCGAGTCCTCATCTCTGGTTGCTATACACATCACTAAAAACAACACAAATCCTGCTACAGATCTCTGAGGAACCCCAAAAACAGTTAATGTTTGTTTATTTATGTAAGCTGAATAATTTATTACATTTTTGTCAAAGTCTATAAATGATAATCTAGCTCTAAATCTAGCACAATTCCTTAATATTTCATTAAATACTAATAACCTGAGGTGGTAATATACTCTCATAAAAAAAAGATATGTAATCAATTTGAAGCCAGCAAAAAGACAACTTACAACATACAGTATGAGAACATCCCTTCACTTGACATTAACAGATTACCTAAAGGCTATTTTTGGGCCTGGCTCTTCATTCAGCTCTCTCCTAATTGTTGCTTGTGGAAATGGGTTTGATATTCATGGTGATAAAGCTGCTACATCACTGAGACCATGTCTTTATGTAGACCACAGGGAGCTCACACCATCAGACTCATCAGTGTTTACATCCATTCATTAGCGTCAGGACACGACAGAAGCGAGGCCAGGGTTGGATTGATTTCCTGTCCTCCTTCCTTACTCCACAAACACAGCAAACTGTTCAGCTCTGCCTCTGCAGAATCCATCCCATCCTGCGTCTGTCTTAATGCTGAATGTGTGTGTGTGTTTTCTATTTTTAGCTATCGGGGTGCAGATGTCCTTGGATTTGCTGGAAAAGAGGTTCTGGGCCATTGCCAAGCAGGTGACCAGAGGACTCAGATTCACACACATCATCAGCTGTTGTTTTTGGAGGCAGTACACTGACTTTTACTTTAGAGGCTGATGCTAACCTGAACTGACTGATCACAGCATCATCTGACCACAACAACACACATCTGATAAAACCACCCTGCAGAGTTTAACAATGATTATCCTTCCTTAAAAAAAGAGAAAACAAAACAGCACACAACTGAATTTATCTTTTTTTCTTTTTATATAAAAGATATAACAAGTTTTCATACCCCTGTTCAAGCTCCTGGTTTACCAGAATCAATCATTTCCCCTCCTTTAATGTGACCTTTAATGACCTGAACAATTCTGGAAAACAAACTGATCTGTTTGAGGAGAAATATGAAAGATAAAGAATGTAAGCTGAATGCATAAGTATGGACATCCAAAACTAATACTTACCACTGAAACTCACTCTAAGTCTATCAAATTGTGAAGACATCTCTGGATCTCATCCCTTTTTGAGTCACCACACAGACTTTCTGTTGGATTCTGGTTCTGGTTCTGGACCGTTCCAGAACTTTATGTTCTTTAGTTGATCTGGATGTCTGTCGTGTTAAAAGGTGAAATAATAATAATAATAATTACAAGAGGGGAATGGCGATAGGAAAAATACCTGAATAAGTAAAGCAGGAAAACGACGAATAGATCTGAAAATAATTAAATTAAATTAAATTAAATTAAATTAAATTTTTTTTCTTTTTTTTTTGTCTTGGATGATTTTCTTAGTCAGAAAGTGGAGTTGGGCTGATACCGATATTAGCGTGGGAAATACTCGCCAATCCTTCCATTAGTAAGGGAATCAGGATCAGCAAGAATTTATGTCTGAACACCACAGGTTCGAAATCATAATTGCTTTTTCCAGCCCAGCCCACCACACACAGACACAGGAAGTCTTGTATGAAGATTGTTCTAAGCTGCTGGGCGGAGAAGCAGCAGCACGTGAGTCACGGCTGTGCTAACATTTAGCATTAGTGGTACATCAGCAATCTGGCAAAAATCTCAAGCAACATGCCTAATCTAATGGGCTGATGTTTCTACACCAGCAACCTTATAAAACATTTGGGTTGGCATCACTTTAAAATGCACGAGGAGTTTGTTGACTTAGAGGAAAAGTTCAATGAACCGTAGCAGCAACAAACACTTGTAAATGCTTTTAAAAATTCACAAAGGAAAGCCAGAAAGACACTTTAATAACAAAGAGAGTTTTACCACGTATTGTCCTGGACGACCAGTCTCTGTTCATCGTGGAAAATGTTAACTGTAAGTCCAATTCCAAGATTATTTTTAAAGAAATTCTTTGATTTCTTTTTATCTACTGGGTAATTTATGTGGCAATCATTGTGTTCATGTGTTAATTCATGTTTTATAATTTAACTATGGCTGTCAAATGATTAACATTTTTAATCAGATTAATCACAGCTTACAAATTAATTAAGTAGGGGATCATGCCCGACGAGGTTGCCATTATCATAAATTAATGGACGACGCAGAGGTGTGAACTGTCCGACACGAAGCGGAGGAAGGTTGCCTCCGCGAAGTCCAATAATTTATGATAATGGCCACGTCGTCGGGCATTATCCCACCTATACCATGGTCCATTAAGAAAGATAGAAATATTAAATAAATTAATAATGCGTTAATGTTGTTTTTACAGGTAAAATCGTAGGTTTTTCACAAGAAGCGGTTGAGTGGACTATTTTGTTGTGACGCGTTGCCAGGGTAACCGGCTCTGACACAGCACCTTTGTGTCACGGCCGCAGACCGTTGCTGTAAGTCTGTCTGCAGCCTCCCTGACCAGTTTTCATCTTTCCATCGGTTTGCTGTCTGTGAAGCAGGACTTCTGCTGCAGCAGGAAACTGAGGAAATGTCTAGAAAATCCTCAGAAGACGGCTAGACTTTATCTGAAGTTAATCAGTCTCTTTAGGTGATTGAAGTTACTGGTTGTAATTTATTTATTTTATTTTGGTCTCAATTTATATCACAGACGAGGTGTTTATGATATAAAAAAAGAGACTTGTAACATGAGTGTCAAAACAGTTTCTATCCACTGTATGTAGAACTAGAATAGATGTCCATGTATTTAGATTTTCTTGGTGTACTTCTAGATTGCTACAAATGCAACTGTGAAAACGATAGAGCTTGATGCAATCAGTACACAAACTTAAAAATAGAGAAGTTTGAACCCTTTTGGAGAGGATATAAATGTTAATGGTGTCCTCCAGATTGAGCAGAGGGAGAAATCTGGGACTGAATCAGCTAAACTTGTTAAAATGCATCAACATCTCCACAGGACACCGTTCAGTTTGTCCAGACTGGGACACAACAAGCTGACTTCAGCTTTAGTCAACTTTAACATCATATTTTGAGTTTGTGTCACAAACTCCGGGACTCAGGAATGGTCTAAAGTTTTTGTTTTAATGGTGGTGAATGGAGAAAGTCTGTGAATTCACTTAGTGGCAGCTTTAAAATGAGTATTATAGCGTGTATGATACAGTCTGTGATAGAGTCCCGGTGAGGATCAGCAGATAGAGAATGAATTATTCATTCCAGCCCTTTGCACTGCTGAACTTTACTCTGCACACCAGCTTGTACCAGTGTTTGCTCTGTTTGGTGGATCTGAAATGATGTTTACCTCTGAGGGCAAAGAAAGTCAGATTGGGCAGAAAGCAGGAAACCTTTATGTTAGCTGTTGCTCGAGTCTAAACTAATCCACACTAACATTTCACTACAAACCCTCACCATGTGCATCATCAAGTTTCCACAGATAAGGAGAGAGTTTCTCTGTGTGACTGCGGAATAATAATCCTCCAGATTTTGACGTCATTTTTTTTCCTCTGTGTTAATTTGAGGAAAGAAGCCATTAAGAGCAGGTATTAAGTTTCAGACTCTTCATTAAGATTAAAATTGAATGTGTGCAGGAAAAGGTCAAATAGGTTTAAAACTGCTGGATTTTAGCCTCAGCAGACCAAACTGTGGTCACAGTCTTTGTTTTTGCTCTCACTGCTGCATGCCGTCACAGCTCAGCTGATTTGGATGGATTTAAAGACACCACCATCTCCCATAAACCCAGTGTTTGTTAAACACTTCTCACCTGATGACCAGAGTTATGCTATTTTTATGACCTTTTACTACTTTTTAATGCTTTATTTGCATCATCTGTAATGCTTTTCACATTTTTTGTAAACACTTTGAATTGTCTCACACATGAATTGTGCTATACGAATGAACTTGCCTACATACGTCCTGCTGAAGCTGGGAGCTGAGGCTGATCCTGGGCAGATGTCTTGTAGACGTTGACAGTGTAAATAATGTTATTAATGGAAGCTGACAGCTGCAACAGGACAAATTAATGGATTTACAATACACCATGAGCTCATCTGACAAAACTAACTCCCTCTCTGAGAATCAAATTGCTAATTCCTGTCATTTTAAATTAACACTAAGCCTCCTGATGAACATGTTCATTTTTCTGGTTGTGAGAAGGGCTGGGTATCAGCACTAATTCCCTGAATCGATTTGATTCGATTTACAACAGCCTATTTCAATTAGATGTCAATTAAATCCGATTCGATATCGATTCATTTACATCTAATTATGTAACACCACCTATTTTTCTTGAATATTAAAGACGATGTCGGATGGCTATTTTTTTTTTTTTTTTATTATAAAACACTGAGTGCATTTACTTGACAATCAAAATCAGTTATCTGGGAGTAATCAGATTACTGTAGTAATCCGATCTGACACATCTACATTCATTTCTGAAGTACCAGCAGAAATAAAAATAAAAAAAATACAGGACAAAAAAATTAAACTTCATAAATGTCCTGATGACAGCGTTTAATTCAGTGGAGTCGTTGTAAATATTCTTAAAGTTCAGAGCTCAGATAACGTGTTGATGTTAATAAAACCTACAAAGAATACTGGATCAATTTAAAATCATAATATGATTCAGAAATTCCTTCAATGACGGCGATTCAGCTTGTTCAGCTGTGCGAGTTGCCGTGACGACTGTGATGGCGTAACACCGGAGCAGGAGAAACACTCCATCTGCTCCTCACTGGAGCAAGATGCTTCCATCTTCAGCTGCCTGAGAGAATCTAGAAAACTCATATTTTTGTCTGATTTTCAGCTGGTTGATGTGTTTTCGAACACGTGCACCCTGTCCTCTGACGAAAACCGGTGTGTGCGTTCATGTGTGTGTGTGTGTGTGTGTGTGTGTGTGTGTGTGTGTGTGTGTGTGTGTGTGTGTGCTCACTGCCCTGGACACAAAGCAGCTATGACATGCCGTCATGTAAATCAGATAAACAGCATCAGACTGTTTACTGTTTCGTAAAAGTAAAGCTGTTAAGAGGAAATGTGACTTGAAATGACCATATTGGAAACCATGTGCATGGTGACATCACTTCCTGATGTGAAACGCGGCAGCGCCCGTTAGCATTAGCTGCTAATATGAGCAGTAATACGCTGAAAAAGACTTTTTTGCAGACCACACTGGTGAATGAAAACACCTGAACTGGAGGTAAAACAGGAAACCAGTTGTGTGTATAAATGCTAAGATCCTGCTGAGCCTTAAGTCCGCCAGAGTAGGGTCACGTTACCGGAAACGAGGACATATAAAAAAATCGATCTCCAAGTTTTATGAATCGATATTGGATTTATTTAATTGAATCGATTTTTTTGACTCAGCCCTCGTTCTGAGTCATTCTTCTTTTGGGTGGAAACCAAAGCAGTGACACTTCTGTAATAGCTGAGGCAAAGTTTAGAGGATGTTTATTTATTATTTATTTATTTATGTTTATTTACTCTGATGAGAGCTCAGCGTCACAGAGTTCATGTTAGCATGTTAGCATGTTTTGTTTTGGGGGATTTTACTCACATCATTTTTCTGTGTTTTTTTCTTTCAGCCTGCTGATACAGATGTAAGTTTACACTTTAATCAATTCATTTTTATTAAGTGTTTTTGAGTTGTGCCTCCTAATGTCTCCACCTCACCTTCTTTCCTTTTCTCTCAGTGCACCAACATTGAAGGTGTGTGTCCTCTGAGCTGTGAGAGTGACGTAAGTACTCAGCTGAAGATGTTGTGCTCTTCATCTAACCTCATCACCATCATATAGAATAAACATCTCTGTTTCTTTCTGCTGCTTTCAGGAACTAAGCTGTTTCCTGGTCGACAACAACGGCTTCATCGTGTTGTCCAAAGAAAGGAACGATGTAAGATCCCTCACCTGACCACATGCCTCTTATTCCAACGAAAATCCTCTGAACAAGGAAAATATGACACCCAGAAACGGTTTCTTCTGTTTTAAAGGAAAAGAAAATGGAACAAGACAAGCGTTTAATTTCTGTTCATTTTTAAGATGCACCAAATTAGAACAACAGGCATGTAAAATATCACAATTTCTGGTGATTTACTAGATTGAAGGTTCATTTCAAACATGTTCTGTCCTTTACAGTATTTACACCTTCTCATTTTCTTCTCCTCACATGTCTGAGAAGCAGCAGGCAAAAGTATAAACTCATATATCTCTACCACATTTCCAAAACACAAAACTTAATCTCATCATTCATAACAGAAGATTTACAATAACAGATTTCCTCCCCAGAAAAAACAAAAACACCAAACCATCTTGCTCATCACCCTCATTAATGTCCCGGATCAAACCGTTCGGCTTATATTTAATCAATATTTAGATTTTGTACAGTCTTTTAATATAATTAATGTTTTTACTTTATCTGTTAAACCTTTCCACTATTTTTACCT
The DNA here is from genome assembly GCF_017639745.1 of Melanotaenia boesemani. Lineage (NCBI taxonomy): Eukaryota > Metazoa > Chordata > Actinopteri > Atheriniformes > Melanotaeniidae > Melanotaenia > Melanotaenia boesemani. The sequence goes on along the minus strand of NC_055691.1, from coordinate 2,202,916 downwards.
CTGATAATGAAAAACATACTTTTAAAAGTCTTCCTGACATTCTGCATTATTAAATCAACTTTCTCTCTTAAATTATACCTCCTGCTCTTTCTGAAAACAAATTCTTTATTTTTATTTTAAAGTTATTTATCTCTAGCTTTCACCATTATTTTTAAACTAAATCAAGTCTGGAAATTTTACAGTTTGTATTAAGAAAAGTTCATTTCTGTGATCTCTATATCCTCCATTATTTATCAAGATAATGTCCCTTTTCTACCATTTATTTATTGTTTGTATATTGTTTGGGATGTATTTCTCCCCTACAGTAATACACAGTGTTCAAGTATGACAAAATGAATGTACAATATAATGTTTCTGATTTGTTATAAGCCTCATCTTCCCACTACATAATTAATGTAGTTTCAACAACAGATTTTGTGATACAAGATGATGACAAAAAGAAGATTTGATTTCATGAACTCGTTCAGTGTTTACATCATTAATAACAAATCTTTACTTTTATATTTCTCTTATTTTTCCAAACAAGTTCAAATTCATTTGATTGTTTAAAGAAATTCATATCTAAACTATTTTGTAGTTTTAGTTCCTCTGCTGCAGTTCAGTCAATTTATCAATCAATCAATCAATCAATCAATCAATCAATCAATCAATCAATCAATCAATCAATCAATCAATCAATCAATCTTTAATTATAAAGCTCTTTTTTGTACCAGGACAATTGCAACACAATGTATTTTACATTAAAAACAAAGAACAGACGACTAACCGAGTCGCCTATACACACACACACACACACACACACACACACACACACGCACACACACACACACACACACACACACATAGTTCCACACCTGAACCAAACGCGTGTCCTTCAGCCTGTAAGAATGAAAATGACTGTTCTGGTAGTAAATGTTGTGAAAGTGATCATTTGTTTAGGTTTCTGTTGTGTGGAAGGGTCGATTTGGAGGTTAATTACGTTTGTCTTCTCATTTATTTCCTCCTCTGGTAACTGTGGTTGTGTAACTGTGTATTTATGTAATTGTGAGTTTTGCTGACTTGTTGGAGTCAGGAAGTGATTTTCTTTTCTGGATGATAATCTGCTCATGAACAACATCTGGACGGCTCATGGACTGGATGACAGTTTGGGCTTTAATCTGTGTGTTTTAGTGCATTAGTAGTTATTACAGCAGCTGTTGCACCTGCTGCTCTCTGACCCTGGTGGAGCTTTAACTGAGCGCGACAAGCTGCCAGAACGGCTGATAGATTCCACTAATTCTGTCCTACAATTTGCAAAGTCTGAAAGGCTCTTCATCATGTCCTTGAGACTAAAGTCCATAATTAAATTTCTAATTCTAACTTGTGGCATTCTTCAGATAGTTTGGTTTAGAAAATCTCAGGTTTGAGTTTATTTCCATTTAAAGAGAAGCTTCTTCCTGTGTGCAGATGTGCAAATTGCCCATCTGAAAGCTGTTAGATCCGGATTGACCCTTAAAACTCCACTAGATCGCCAGCACCCCTAGAACTATTACTTATATCATAATCGGTTTCCTCAGTGTTATGAAGGACCTCACAGAGACAGATCAGAGTTAACAAGGAGTTTCATGCTGGAGTTGGTCTCAATCAATAGGTTTACGGAATCAGCCAGGTGAGTCGGAGCCGGGAAGGGGTGGGGGCTGGTTTGGTTGTGGAGCTGGAGTATATAAAACCAGGTAGGTAGATTGACTTTAGGTGTGAATGATCAGCACACGGAGACTGACTGCTGAGGTGCATGGAAGGAAGGAGAGGGTGTGTCTGTGGCAGTGGCTGGTGCGGGTGTAACACTCAGGAACAGTAGTGTGTAACTCTACAGGGTAAATAATGATGAATAGTTTTATAATCAAGTCGCAAAATGTTGTGTTTATTCAGAGACGCCACAATCCACAGTGAGTTAATTATGATAACACCACTACTTACGTTTTCATAATAAAGTAAAAATCACCATCACTACTATGTTGCTAAGAGACCTCTATTTAGACCCACAAATTATGATGAAGCCACTTCCTGTCAATCTTTCCACCAATCAGAGAGCTTAAATTGACAGTAATGGCCAATCAGGAGCAGAACTGCCAATTGAAAAAAAGTCATGTCAGCCGTGTGTTTTTTTCAGGTTTGGTTACTCTTGATTTGTACTGTTAGTAATAAATTCTGTTGGTCGGCCTTTGTGGTGCTACCTCTATTGATACTTTAATTTTACATCATTTTAGCCTCATAATCTGACAACTGAGGATGTCCTGAAAATATTGACTGTCTGGATGTTGACTTTGATTAAAAGGGTTGAGCTTCTACGTGTATTTTTATGTAGATAGACCAAAAATAGCAAAAAAAAAAAAAAATGCTTGGAGTTTTAGGAGCACTAACTCTGTGGATTAATCTGAGCCAACCATGTCGCCATAAATACACACATTCAACAAACACTCCCCATTCACTCCTAATATCTTTAAGAATAATCTTTACTGTTATCTGATTTTCATAAAGTTTCTTTTTTAATCATTTCTACGTTTGTCGCAGGCAGTTCTGCTGAAATGTGTTGTTGTCTCTGTTAGAGATGCAGCTTCTTCTCAGAAGGTAAACATTCTGCTGCAGACTAGCCTGAAAGTGAGACTCATGTGCTGCAGAAGCTTATTTTTCATTATTTGCATGTCTCCTGTGCTCCCAGTGGCCTTACTAAGCAGATACAGCACATGATGAAGTGTTCCCTCAATGTTTTGCTGAGCCTTGCAGGAAGTTTGTGGAAACACCCAGAATCCTCCTAAGTGTTGCTGCCACTGGTGTGTGAAGGTGCAGCTCATAGTGTGTTGCAGGGCACCATAAATATTTAATCTAGACTGAAATTAAGTTATTGCTGGTTAGATAAAATAGGTCAGCTTGGGGAATTGTAATAAGCAGAGGGTGTGGAGGTTGTGTGTGCAGTGAAAATTCATTTATACAGCACTTTTCATGCATCAAAGTTTGGCTCAGACTTCAGGTTTTCTGGTAGTTTGTTCTAGATTTCAGCAGCAAAAAAACTAAATGTTTAGTTTGAACTCTTGAAAGAGTTTAAACATTGAAAGAATTTGAAATTTAATTCAACATCTGTGACTCGGTTTGTCTCAGAATGACATTTTGTCAGTCTAAGCTACATGTTATTTGCTTTTGCTGAATTTATAATCTTACAGCTGCTAACATGACAGCTGCATTGTTGTGCTTCATTTTTGCTGTGTCCCATTTTTTAGGTTTGTGGATGAGTGTGTTTAACTTGTTGTTATGAGTCTGTGGTTTAATTCAAAACTTTTATTAAAACATACACAAATTCTAATTTTTACCAGTTTTTTTTTAATCTGGGGACATAAAAGTGCTGTCTCTCAGATGTCTCCTGTTAACAGTTATTTAGTGTACATGCTAGTCTTAATTGTCAATTCTGTTATTGTTACTAACTGAATTGGATTTTTATGGTTGCAGCCTACAACACCAGCGTTGTCCTTTGTATACTTTGTCCTTGTTTACTGCCAAAGTTCTAGATGAGTTCTGAATGGACCATGTTTGCTGGTACAGTAGAGGGTCCAAAGACAGGGTGACTAGATAAACATGCTCAAGGCTAAAGTTTGCTTATATAAAATAAATAAATTATTAAATAAATGCTATTTTGACCTTAATACAGAAGCATCATCTCTATTTGGACATAAGAAACAGTTTAAATAGAGAAGGAAGTGTTCCTTCAAACTGCTTTTGTTATCTTATTATAAGAGCACAGAGCCAATGTTGTCTCTTATGTTTGCAGTGATGAGTTTATAAAAGAAATGAGGTGAAGGTTTGTGAAGTTTCTGTATATCAGACAGTTTTGTTTAAGGCATTTTAGAGGCAAACAGAGTCGGTGTGCTGTTCACTGCACCTGCTCCTGTCTGGAAAACAAAGGTTCAGTTTTTGGTACAAACAGCATCCGACAGCACAAACTCAGCAAACTGAAAGTCCTCAGAGGCTGCAGGAATTTCCCATCACGACCAAGATGAAGTGTGGGCCAGGAGCAGCTTTAAAATGTGAACAGAGCTGCTGAGACCAAAAGCTCTGAATAATTCAGGTACCGAGGGCAGAAAGACACACACACACACACAGGAATGACTTTAAAACCCTGTAAAACACACTTGATAGTCTTTATTACTGCTCAGTCCTCTGGATGTTTTTACTCCACAGCAAATGTTTTCCTTACAGTTGTATTACTGATCCAATAGCATTTATGTAATGTACTTTCTTTTGATGCATGAGAGGAGACAAAGATACAAGTTTCCTTCACAAGTGGAAGAAATTTCCTCATCAAAGCCTCAGCCAAGTTACACCAAAGGTCATCCCATTCCACCAATATAAACATGACCCTTATCCAGTTAGGCCTAGTTTCTTATAATTGTATTACAAGTTGTCTAATAGCATTTATTGGTTTCCATTATACGTCTGTGACAGAACTAAATTTGTCCAAAAATGTTCAGTTACAACCACCTCCAGTCCACAGCAGAGTTGCCCGGGGCTCTGTCCTGGTGCTCCGCCTCTTCATGGTCTATCTGCTTCCCTTGGTTCGGTTTTTAGGAAATACAGCGTTCACTGTCACCTCTATGCAGATGACACTCATCCTTTCCACCGAACCCACTTCCATGCTTCCTTTGGTTTTCTGTGATGATTCATTGCCAAAAATTAAAACGTGGTTGTCCTGCAGGTGGTGAAACATATTGGATGTATTTGCTCTTTTATGGTTGCTTTACAGGCGGGTGTATTCACACATATCAGAAATCTGAAATGGATGATTTAATCCTTTAGTTTGGAGGGAATAACTCTTCTTCTGCCATAATTTCCCTCTCTAAAAGAATGAAAACAAGGCAGCAGAAGCAGTAACACACACATGTTGTTTTACTTTGTTCTTTGTTGAGTGTTTTTAACTTTGATCTGATAAAATGCTTCAGGTATGGCCCTTTATGGAATCTTTATGATAAATTAATCTTGATGTTTAATTCCACAGTTAATCGTAAAATCAAGCAATCGTGACATCCATAGATCATGCACATATTTTCTGATTAATCTCTGAGACTGGTCTTGAATTGTGCCAAGTCATTTCTTTTCCTACCCCTTGGGTCTCACCTGAGGGCCTGAGCAGAGGTGATTAAAACAACTGTTACTCAGTGCTGGTTTCACAGTTTCAGAGGGTGATGAGCAGAGAATGGGAATATACAGATATGAGTGAGTTTATTGTCTCCTGTTTAAAAGGAATAATCAATGTTGTTTGTGTTTCTGGTTGTTCTATAAGTTGAGATTTCTAAAGAATTCATTGTTTGTTCCAGATTGGCCGTTTCTTTGGTGAGTTGGACGGCTCCATCATGGCTTCACTAATGAAGATGGGAATGTACAAAAAGTATGACTAACTCAGAAACACATTTTCTGACTCACTTCTAATGAAATGTGAAGAATACTTTGAGTTGTTGTCACTGACGCTGTCTCTTTGGCTGCAGAGTGTCGTTGTTTGACTACCAGGCCATGTGTAAGAACAGCCACCATCACGCCAGCAGCGCCCGACCTTTGCTCAGCGTGAGTTTCATCAGCAGTCGTAATGGGACGGTAGTGTGTAACCCTGTGGGATGAATTGTGATCAATAGCTTAGCCTTTAGGTGACCTACAGAAGTTTTCTAGGCATTTATATCCTGTCCAGGGAGTTTACAATCAAACCACAAAATGTAGTGTTTATTGAGATTATATAGCTATATAGCATATCCACAGTGATCCATGATAACACCATCATTTATCACATTTTGATCATGTTTAAAACATTGCTATCACTACTATGTTGCTAAAAGACCTACTTTGATCTGGAAATTATGATGAAGCCACACCATTTCAAACTTTCTACCAGTCAGATAATTTTATTTGATGATCAGGAGCAGCTAATAATCGACAAGTGAGCCAGAAGTTATATGTTAGTCTGAAACCAACAAAAAATAACGGTCCTCTACGGCTGGAATAACCCAAGAAGATGTTTTTGATGCAGGGTGGCATAAAAAACAAGCCAAGTTGAAGTTGGTTTTGGGAGAATGGTAGGTGAATAGTAGCATAAATAACTGTGAATAGCTAAAAACAGATGCAGGAAAAAGTGTAAATTTGTAAATAGTTTCTGTTGTGTGTTTGTTTCAATGCCAATATTTTTTCTCCTGAAAGCCAAGACTTGAGAGAATGACGAGATGAGAAAAGGCTTGGTCACTGTTGATCTGTGTGTTATTTCTACAAAGTTCTGTTAGTAATAACTTTTGTTTTGTTGTTTTGGTCGGCCTTCACGGTGCTAAATCTATAGATACATTAATTTTACATCAGTTTAGTCTGAAAATTTGACAACTGTCAAGGACAAAAATATGTTTGGATGTTGACTGTGATTAAAAGGATTAAGCTTTTACATACATTCTTATATATATATATAATAAATTAAAATAAAAAATAGGCGGACCAAAAATAGCTAAACCTTGTTTTAAGGCTTAATGTAAACTATAGTTATGTTCTCCAAACCCTTCTATTCATGGCTGACAAACACAACAAATAGTAAATTCTCATCTTCCTTTCCTCTGCAGCCATTCTACGTCATGGTGGCCTTGATAAGATGGCTCTTTTCCAATGCAGTGATGTAAGTTTCAGCTGAAGATGTTTATAGTTTGTTTCTGGATTTTCATACTGTTGCACATAGAGTATAACACATGATCTCTGAGGTCTACTCACGCAGAGATGGAGTTGAATCGCTGTGTGTATTCCCCGTCAGGTTCCTCCTGGACTTTAACCTCTGTGGTTTCTGGCACTCTGATTACTTTGTGGACGGTAAGATGTTTATTTTAAATGACACATTGGCTTTTGTACCTGGAGTCACAATGAGCCCTTGTTTTTATCCAAATGAACTCACATCCGCATCACACACAGACAGTAGGCTGCTCATGATGTCTGTATTGTATTTATCTGTCAGGTTATTATAGATCAGTTACAGCCACATTCATTTATTGTATGGGCTGCATATGAGAGGAGAGATTTAGTTCAGATTTACATACACTGTATTAATCCCTGAAGGGAAATTGTTCCCATTAGAAAGACAAAAAGTAATTATAAAAGTAATAATAATAATAAAAATGAAAAAACACACAAAAACATATAGAAACATAAAATTAATGAACACAATAAATGAAAATAGGATGAAAAAATTGTCTAAAGAAAAATTAACGACAGCAACGATGGTAAATGGTCTGTATTCATATAGCGCTTTACTGTACCTGGAATGATACCTGATGTCAGATATTTATACATGGAGAGTAAAGAGTGAGGGAATCATGGGACGTCCTCCAACAACCTCGACCTGTAGCAGCAGAACTGAAGAGACAGTAAAGGGTCACCAAGCCAGACCTACTAAAAACCTTATCAGAAAGGAAAGTTTGAAAACTGATGAAGGTAGAGAGGCAGCTGGTTCCACAGAGAGGGCTCTGATGACTGAAGGTCCTGCATCCCGTTCTACTTTTAGAACTTTTCACAAGTAAACCTGCAGTCTGAGCGTGAAGTGCCCTGTTAGGAAAATCTGGAACGCTAAGATCTTTAAGATCCACTGGAGTTTGGTCACTAAAAGCTTCATATCTGAGGAGAAGAATTTAAAATTCTAGTCTGGATTTAACAGGAAGCCAATGCAGTGAAGATTGTCAGAAACCTTGTTGCAGCATTTTGGATCAGATGAAAACTTTTCAGAACATTTGTGGGACAGAACATTTATCAGGAATTACAGTAGTCCAATCTGACAGTAATAAGATCCAAGGACCAGAATTTCTGTTCTTCATTTTGGGCATATTATGTAGTTGGAAGAAGGTGGTCCTAGAAACCGGTTTTATATGTGAATCAAAGGACAGCTTGGTCCAGAATAACTCCACGGTACCTCACTGTAGTACTGAAAGCCATGTTATACCATCCAGAATACTTCCAGATAGACAGTGTTATCCTGAGGTTCTCAGGTCCAAAGACCACAATCTTAGTGTGTTTAGAGGGAGAAAATTCAATGTCATTCAGGTCTTCATGTCTTTCAGACGTTTTTTAAACCTCTCTGTTGCTTCTCTGTGCAGACATGTGACTTGTTGTCTGCTGATTGGAAAGAATATAAAAAAATACAGATGAAGATTATAAAATTTGTTTTTGTGATGAAGGCTAAGAACAGACCAATGTGTCTGTCTGGTGTTTCATTATGTCACTGCCCTGTGTCTCATTTTCCTACACCACACATCAACGGCTGCCTCCATCATCATCCTCCCTCCATCATCATCATCATCATCATCACCCTGCTGTGTTCTCTGTGCCCGCTCTGATCTGAACTCATTCAGCCAAAGCTGGTTATCACACATGTGAGTACATGTCTGTGTGTGTGTGTATGAATGAAGGAAACATCCAGGGAGGAAAACGTGATGACATTCAGGATGATAAAACGTGTAAAATGTGTGTGTTTCAGCTCATAAACAGAAGAAGGTGGAGGCGCTGGTACCATGTGACACGGCATATCCTGGTTTCATGTATGACCCATCCGTCAGAGAGGCCAACAGCCTCATCAAGTGTGGACGCTGCCAGAAGTACGGAGCACACACACACAAACACACTATTTATATGCGTTATTTTCTGGAGCAACCTGCTCATTCAGGATGGATTTTACTGAAAAATGTTTTCCCAGAGGTCTCTACAGTCGTGGTGTCAAACCCATTTTAGTTCACGTACCACATTCAATCTGATCTCCAGTGGGTCAGACCAGTAAAATAACGGTTTAATTATCTCTAAAAATCCTTCCTTTTTTTACTCCCTCAATCCTCCGTTCAACTTCGCATCAGCCGAAATGCAGAAGTGACAGCTTTCTGCTTCGCGCTGCTCTGCGTTAACCATGACCACCTGAAATGTCTGACCAATCACACACACTTCTGGAACCCCACAAGAAGAAAGTTGTGCTCGGCTGGTGTGTCAAGATTAAGCCACAAAGACTCCCAAACCTGGGCAACGAAAACAAAAGGATGATACGAATACGGTGCGAACAAGAACAAACTTCTTGCTTCTCACTGAGTATGAAGCAAGCATAAGCTGAAAGAGTCAGTGACTTCATACACACACACACACACACACACACAAAAGAAAACCCCTTTTGCACATCCGCTCTCATCCACTTCTGACATCCTCACCTTAATCTAGAAAGAAATTTACTATAAACAGGAGTAAATATTCTGAAGTGTTCTAGCACCATTTCCAGCTTGTTTATTTTATCCAGATTAGTTGTAGAAAGGTTGAATTATCAGTACGTCTCCATGGGAACCTATCCAGCACAGACCGTCGTTAGAGGAGGAGGAGGGCTCTCTGAATCAGCTGTGTGCTACACAACAGGTGGCATTTAAGATGCGACGTACTACAGTGGTAAATCAGTTCACACCAACAGTAAATAAAACATTACCTTAGTCTTGTCCAGAGAACCATCTTGCAGAACTTTAAAAATAAACATGTTATAGATCCATTCTGTGGCACATTATTTCTGCACCACTTTCTGAAACTACACATGATGCGTTAATCGTGCATGAAATTAAAAGTCCTACAGCAGCATCATCAAAGTAAACAACTGTTGATAAACTATATCATTGGCTGTTTGTTTATCTTCACCTTTTTGCATTAGATGATCACTTTAGTTGTAATAATCAGTTCAATTTTTCATAAAATCTAGACCTAAAAAAATGTCTCATTTGTGCCCCCCTTTTCCTGGTCAGGGCTCCTGCCTGGTCCCGCATCAAGACTTTTCTAGACCCGCCCCTGCATAGCTGAAGTATAAACATTGTCTACCACCAGCCAACCACTGTGTTAGAGAAGATACAGCCAAAAACAATACTATTGGTAAATATGTGATGGTGTGAACCATCTTTCCTTCTTAGCTGAACCATAACCAAACGCAACAAGAGAGAAAAGCTGAACAGCTGATCACCGAGAGCCGGCGTGATTCATGAGAGGAGGGAAGAAGCAGCTGCTTCAGAGAACAGACACGTTGGTGCAAAACGCAGTTTAAGATATAAAAAAAGGCAGTCAAAGGGCGGCTGATCTTTTCCGTCGTGCTTCTCCACGTCCCGCCGTCATAACAGAGAAATGACGGATGTACGGGGCTTATCATGCTGCGCATGTGTTAAACATATTAACACAATTATTTAAACAAACAACTGACCTCAGGTGTTTCCTCAAGAGGACTGATTAGGAATTATGGTTACTTATATATATATATATATATATATATATATATATATAAAACCTCTTAGATGTTATTTTCATATTTACCAAATTCATCCCGTTTTGGACCGCTGGCCATATGTTTGAAACCCCTGGCTATGGGGTAAGATTACTGTCTGTAAAGGTGAGTGTGTGGCATACGTAAATATGTGCACTTTTATCCAAAGTTGTTCATAAGAAAATATGTGGAATATTTCAAATCAGATCTGAAATGTTTAGTGTGTACTGTTTCTGTGAGGTTCAAAAAGTTTAAAAAAAACTTTATTAAAATGACAAATCTGAAGGTAAATTTCTGGTTTCTTCATTCCGATTAAGAGCAGATGTTAGAGAAGATCAACCATTTCCACATACTGATCACTTGGACATTTTTTATTCACACTCATCTTAAGATGAATATTTAGATATATACGCTTGTAAACACACGACATAACTGACAGCGATTTTACACCATACACTACCTTCTGCAGCAAGGCAGCGTCCAGTCTGGGACATGTTTCACTTTATGATGAAATATTCCTAAAATGCTGGACTTAGTTTGTGTTCCTGGGTTTTACCTATTTTATTACAAACAAATGGAGTAAAACAGGTGACAGCAGGCATAATATGTCGATGATAAAGGAAACTGAAAGTTTACAGCATTAAAAGTCAAGTAAACCTTTTAACAACTTTATACCAAGACCTTCAGACATTTTTACATACAGCAGCACATACTGCAACTCAAAGTGTTTCACAAAGTAATAAAACAAGAAATAAGAGCATTAATTTAGCAGAAAAAGTACGGAAAGTCTGATTAGTCACCTTTATAACCAGTTAGAACTTGTAAGGTGGAGCTTCTGTGGATTCCACAGATTTAGCAACACAAACCTGCAGATTTCTAAATTCCTTTAATGGAAAACTAAACAGACACATTTAAAAAAACGTACATCAGTGATGGTAGCGGACTGGACTTTGTGCTGATGCATGACTGTAAACCTCCTGCTTCTGTTTCAGGATGTTTGTGGTGCAGCAGATTCCTGACAGCAACCTGGTTCTGGTTGTGACTCAAGCTTACTGTGACTGCTCTCGACAGTATGGATCCATCCTGCTGGAGCCCAAAGAAATCAAATATATCCTTCACTTCCTCTGTCAGACAGAAAAGTGCCATGATGACATACATAAATACCGTGATGAATAATTAATTAAATGTGTCATTAGGCGAGTGTGGTAAGCTAGAAGATACAGAGGTGGGTTTGGGTCTGGAGGACCAGGGAAATATGGCAGCCTATTGATCACTAGTATATACTTGAGATTGATAAAATGCAGAGCAGTAAAAGTTATTATTAATATTATGAGTTGTTTTACAGTTTTGTACAGTTTTGTTCGCTCTTAGACTGCCTCCTCCTGGATGTAGGCAGGTGCTGCAGGGAAGACATTTTCAGACATCAGATTATTTTTATTCCAGCTGAACACATTCATGTCAGGCTGTTGGACTTCATGTTTATTCTCTGTTTCACATCTAAAAAAATAAATAAAAAGACAAACATCAGGTAAATTATATGAATTCATCTTGTAAAATTTCCAGTAAATTCTCAGTCAGAAGTCAGAATTCAGTTTTCCTTAATGTCTGTGAACATAACGCAACAGTGAAGTGCAACAGGATGAAATCTCAGAAGGTGCGGCGGCGCCCAGAGTCCTGCCACGCCTACCACCCAAAGGTCAGTGCTGAGGGTCTGAGATCATCCCAGAAACCCCCACATACATTCAGACTTCACAGAGAACATCTGCAGGGGTAGATGAGTTCAACATACACTGCCTTAAATAAGTTTTCATACTCCTGAACTTTTTCACATTTTGCCACCTTACAATCACAAACTTGAATATATTTTGTTAAGATTTTATGTGCTAGACCAACACAAAGTAGCACATAATTGTGAAGTGGAGCTAAAATGATGCATGGTTTTCAAAATTTTAAAGTAATATACATCTGAAAGGTGTGGAGTGCATTTGTATGGTCGCCCTGGAGGAGCTGCAGAAATCTACAGCTCAGATGGGAGAATCTGTCCACAGAACAACTATAAGCCATGCACTCCACAAATCTGGTCCTTATGGAAGAGTGGCAAGAAGAAAGCCAGTGTTGAAAGAAAGGCGTAAGAAGTCCCGTTTGCAGTTTGCCACAAGCCATGTAGGGACACTGCAAACATGTGGAAGAAGGTGCTTTGTTCAGATGAGACCAGAATCTAACTTTTTGGCCTGAATGCAAAGCGTTATATGTGGTGGAAAACTAACACTGCTCATCACCCTGAACACACCATCCCCACTGTAAAACATGGTGGTGGCAGCATCATGCTGTGGGGATGCTTTTCTTCAGCAGGGACAGTGAAGCTGGTCAGATGGGAAGATGGATGGAGCTCAGTACAGGGCAATCCTGGAAGAAAACCTGTTGGAGGCTGCAAAAGACTTGAGAGCAGGAAGGCGATTTATCTTCCAGCACTAGAATGACCCTAAACACAAAGCCCGAGCTACAACGGGATGGTTTAGATCTAGGAATATCCATGCGTTAGCAGGGCCATGTCAAAGTCCAGACCTAAATGCCATTGAGCATCTGTGTCAAGATTCAGAAACTGCTGTTCACAGACGCTCTCCATCCAGTCTGGCTGAGCTTGAGCTATTTTGCAAAGAAGAATGGGCAAAAATGTCAGTATCTAGATGTGCAAAGCTGGTGGAAACATACCCATAAAGAAAGGTGGCTCTAGTATTGTAGAATGCATCATTTCTGTTCCACTTTACAACTATGTGCTACTTTGTGTTGGTCGATCACATAAAGAAAAACATTTAAGTTTCTGATTGTAAGCTGGCAAAATGTGAAAAAGTTCAAGGGGTAAGAAAACTTTTCAAGGCACTCTAAAGACTGTAAATCTCTTCCTATTAATGAAATGTGTCCAAACTGTTAACAGGAGGATGCTACAGAGTGTGGGGGGGCGTCAGCTATCTCCATGTCATCGCCTCTCTTGTCCGCCTCTCTGTTCGTCTCATCGGTCCTCCTCGGCTGGACGTAAACCAGGACAAACCTGCCAACAGGAGGAAACATGATCACATCCCGTTCTGATTCTGATTCCAGAGGAACTCTGACGGACGACTCTGGATGTTCAGACTGACAAGGACATAAAGGGCTTCTTATAATTTCCTTTTGGAATAAACTGACACTGAATGAGGGGGGTAGGCACCCCTGCTTGACAGGTACAAACTTGTGTGTGGAGACGTTGCCATTAATGCTTATATACGAATGTAGCATCTTTTGCTTTTTGATACAGATTTTTTGTGTTCAGATAGTTTTACATTCATGTTATGTAACATAAAAACACCTAGGATGTCAACACTGAGACGTGGACAGAAAAACATGAACATGAAGCCAAAAGTTAAAAATACCAAAGCTGTGTGATTAAAGACCAGGATGTGGAAGTGAAGCAGATTTTTCAAAGATAAAGTGTAATGTTTGGAAACTAGATTTTCTGAGTTTGCTGTGTCTGATGTGTGAAATGTGTCAGAACAGTGGAGTCAGGACCCTGAGTTAGGGTCCATGAATCCACACATGCAGACTTCACTTTGTTTACATGAGAAAGACAGAAATCTGTCCAAAGGTACAGCATGTATATGTGGGGCTGTTTCTGCGCTTTATGCTAAACTAAGCGGCTGTATTACAGAGAAGCTGATCCTCCTATCTACCCAAAAAACAAACCAACCTGTTTGCCTCATGTTTACATAATTATCTAATCAGCCAACCACATGGCAACAACTCAATACGCTGAGTCATGTGAACATGGTCAAGATGACCTGCTGAAGTTCAAACTGCATCAGAATGAGGAGGAAAGAGGATTTAAGTAACTTTGAATGTGGCATGTTTGTTGGTCTGAGTATTTCAGAAACTGCTGATCTACTGGGATTTTCATACAACCATCTCCAGGGTTTCCAGAGATGGTCTGAAGAAGAGAAAATATCCAGCAAGCAGCCGTTGTCTGGACCAGAATGTCTTGTTAGGGTCAGAGGAGAATAAGCAGACTAGTTGGAGATAATAGAAATGCATCATGAAGTCAGATAAGCACTGGTTTCAACCAAAGTCTGCAGAACAGCATCTCTGAACACGTCCAGCCTGGAAGCAGATGGGCTCCAGCAGCAGAAGACACACCGGGTGCCTCCTGCCAGCTAAGAACGGGAAACTGAGGCTACAATTCACACACACTCACCAACACTGGACAATAGAAGATGGAGAAACGTTGCTGGTCTGATGAGTCTCCATTTCAGCTCCACATTCAGATGCTCGGCTCAGAATCTGCTTGAAACATCATGAAAACATGGATCCATCCTGCCTTGGATCAACGCTTCAGGCTGCTGCTGGTGTAATGGTGGAGGGAGATTTTCTTGGTCCACTTTGGGCCCCTTAGTACCAACATGGCCTGGTTTAACCAGCACAGCCTACCTGAGTATTGTTGCTGACCATGTCCATCCCTTTATGACCACAGTGGAGCATCACTTTGTTCAATCTACGACACCAAGAATAAAGACAGTTCTGAGGGAAAAAGGGGTCCAACCCGGTACTAGAAGGTGGTCCCGATAAAGTGGATGGGGAGTATTTTTTTCTTTAACAGCACTGTTGTGGGGGGATTAACATGCAAGCCCTTGTCAATAATGGCAGTTTTTGTTTTTATATAACTAGTGTTAAAAAAAAGTTAACTTCAGAATTTCTTAATTTTGACATAAATGTGACAGAATCAGATTTCTACAAAAAGACCCAATTAGATAAATATTTAACAACCAATTATAGCCAAAAATGAAAATGATTAAATATGACGCTGATTTGTTCAGTTTTATACCTCTTACATTAATTCCTATATGATCTTCCTTTTTTTAAATGAATAAAGTATTTAAATTAAATCTGAGAGGCATCTGCATTTAGTTCTCAGATTAAATTAGACTGAGGTGATTTCAATCACTGCAAAGACAGTTCATCAGTCCGAGAATGAAACAAGCAGATTTCTGCGACTTCAGAAAAGGCTCACAAACCCCAAGCAGAGAGCAAATATTCAGGCTTTCTTTGGTTTGACGTCTCTAAACTGCTGAAAACCTAAAAGTCTAAATGAATTATAAAGACGTAACTTAATTTCTTGCAGAGTTAAAACTGAAAATGTTTAAATACATGGAAAAACAAGGGATATTTATTCATTTATTTAGTTATGAATAAAATGTCTAAATACCTTTCTCATCATGTACACAGAGTGAAAATGATTCCCAGGATGTAGGTCGTCTCTTAGCGGGTTGTGAGCCGCTGTCCTGTTCATTTTATCTCTTCGTCCATGTTCAGCTACATCCCAGCAGCGAATGACGGCCCACGTCACCGTATATCTGTTAACGCTTTCAGACACCGTTCTGGTTCTGGTCTCACACCCTGGGGGCTTCCCGGCAGATTAACCAGAACCAGAGTGGAAATAAACATCTACATGCTGAAGATCTGGTTCTGAAAGCTGGCAGTTTCTGATCAGGCTCCAATATGACCCACAGTTCCCCAAAATAAACAACATGGTGAAAGAATTTCATGTGTCAGCTGACTCATTTCTCCCACTCAGCATCATGTCTCTGTTTGAGGAGCTGAAATAAATCTAATGTCCTCCCATCTTTGATAAAAACAACCTTAATAATAATTTATCAACATGTCGTTACTTGTTCAGAGTCTGAAGTCACAAAACGGAACCAGTTCCTGAACCGGTTCAGTCCCACTTCCTGGGACTGAGCTGGTTCCTGAACCAGTTCAGTCCCACTTCCTGGGACAGAACCAGTTCAGTCCCACTTCCTGGGACGGAACCAGTTCCTGAACCAGTTTAGTCCCACTTCCTGGGACGAACCAGTTCCTGAACCAGTTCAGTCCCACTTCCTGGGACGGAACCAGTTCCTGAACCAGTTTAGTCCCACTTCCTGGGACTGAGCTCTTCCTGCTAGCGGCCATGTTTAGTTGTTTCTCTGTGGGAGATGAGCCCTAGAAGAAAGTTGGTGGTTCAACTTAAAACTATCAAAATAAATAGTCATAAACAGCAAATGAATCAAATCGATTCCCTAACCCCCCGAGACGTGAACTGAACATGGAGGAGTGGTTTTCTAGGTGTATTTGGACATCGACTGCAGGTTTTAGTCCTGGTTCACTGCAGCCATGAAGACGAAGAAGCTTCTTTTAAAGTATGTTGATCCCTTTTTTTTTTTCCAATTAGCATAACTTTCCAGAGAATTCAATCTTTAATATTCCTGTTTTATGATGCAGGAGCCTCCTGCCCATCGTCATCATCATCATCATCATCATCATCATCATCATCACACAGAATTACATGATGGTGGTTTTACAGCATCAAGTGTCTGTAACATGAATCCAAACAGCTGCTGTGGAGCGGAAACACGTCGCTGTCAACCGTTTCTCCTGCAGCACGACGAGAAAACCTCCCTGTTCACATAAAATAAATAAGATGAGTCTGTACTGCTGGGCTGAGCATCACTCCGTTCAGGAGCTATAAAGCTGCTGTGACCTGGTCTGTGGTCTGTTTGATGAGTCTTAAGGCAGGTTGAAGCTCAGAGAAAAAAGCTGAACTCCTCTGAATCAGTTTGGATTGTAAAAAGATGACATTTATGTCTCTAAATAAATAGATTCTGCTCCTGATGCATGTTTGTTCACTGCATTCATGTGAAAACATCTAAAATCTATTTCCTTCCATCAGTCCAAACCTGACGAGGTTCCTATTTGGAGCTGAGGGAACGAACAGGATGCCAACAACTGGATGGAAATGAAGTCAAGTCAATGAAACTTCCTTCAGCCGCTGTCAGACCCTGTAGAACTGAATCAGCCCCGAGCTGGTCTTTGGAGCTGGGATGTTTGTTTAGTTGTCCACGCGTCTCGGGGCTTTAAATGGCCTGCTTCTGGTCCTTGGTGGGGCTGGCCTCCTCTCCTTCCTCTCCTCTCTCCTGGTTCCAGTCCCTGAGACCCTCCGGCAGGCTGGTGTCCTCCTCAAAGCTCCCCGTCCCCTCAACAAACTCCTCGTACGTGGACTTCTCCTCGAACGGCCGTGGGCCCAGCAGCTCCAGCATGTCCGCCTTGTCCAGCACCTCCCTGTCCAGCAGACGCTTCCCCACCTGAATATGAAGTCAGAGATCAATTATTCAAAGAATCTTTATTTCTAAAGCACTTTTCATACAAAAAAAAGGCAACACAAAGTGCTCGACACAGCCGGTTGTATAAAAAACCATCCTTACTCATCTAAAACCCACCAGCCACACATAAAAACATACACACTCATATAGAGACACCATCCTGGGGAAACTACAACTACAACAATTTAAATAAAACATGACATGTAACATAATAAAATAAAATGACCAAATGAAAAGATGAAATAAGTCATTATTAACAAGTTAATAATGAAAACAATATGAATGTGTAAATAAGTCATTCACAAATAAATTGTAAAACACAATCAGAAAATAATAAAAAACAGATTTAACATCAGAAACTAGGAAAAAAAGGTTGATAAAATATGATTAGGAATACTAATAAAAATTTATCAATTAAATTTTTACTAAAAAGGTCTTACGCTTCCCTTTGAAAACATCAACGCTCCCAGCTTCCCTCAGGAAGGCTGGACTGGAAAAACCCAAATGATGCGTCTCCATATAATAAACAAGTGGCCAGCCCACAATAACAGAGGACTCTGGGAGGTTCATCAACTAAAAGCAAGTTAGATAAATACTTAGGACTAAAACATTCCATGGCTTCAACAACAACAAAATGATTTTAAAATGAATCTGGAAGCAAACAGGAAGTTAAGGCAGAGATTTTAAAACTGAGCCGTACATCAGTTTGTATCTCCTGAAAACAGATTCATCAATGCTGGAGAAAAACTGAACGAGATGCTGCCTGAACCGAACAGGATAAGAGCTCCTCACCATCTCCACCAGGTCCTTCTTGTCCTGAATAAGCTGCAGGGTGCGCTCGTACGCCCGGTCCACCAGCGCTCTGACCTCCCCATCGATGAGCTCGGCCGTGGCCTCGCTGTACGGCTTCTCCATGACCATCTCACCCTGACGAGGGAGGTCGAAGGAGACCTGGCCCACCTTCTCACTCATCCCAAACTGAACCACCTGAGCATCGGGAAGCAAAGCCAGGGTTGAACAAGAGTCCTCTGCTGCACCGTGAAGCAAATGAAACCAGCAGGTGTGTGCGTACCTGAGCGTAGGCAGACTGTGTGACCTTCTTCAAGTCATCCTGAGCTCCGGTGGTGATCCGACCGAAGAAGACCTGCTCTGCCACACGGCCTCCCAGCATCATACACATCCTGTCAAACAGCTGCTCTTTGCTGTACAGGTACTGCTCTCTGGGCAGGTACTGGGCGTAACCCAGACCCTTCCCCCGCGGGATGATTGACACCTGAACACACCGTCACACAAAGCGTCTCAATACATCTTAGGATGTTTAGGATCATTACTACTATTATAGTTATTTTTAGTGTTATTATCAATACAATTACTATTATTCTAATAATTACTATTAGTTATTACTTTATTATTACTATTACCATTATTATTACTGTTGTTTCTTCATTTTCTATCATTTATTTGATATCATATTTAATTATTAAATGCCATTGTTCTCATTATTTAAATAGCTCTTACTTCTTCTCTAAATCTCAACCTTTTCATTCAGAATAACTTTTATTTTTTGTACTATTTTAGTTTTCTGTGTTTCCTCTGATCATTCGCCATGTTTACAGCTGTGATGTTCATTTGTTAGAATATCACTGACTTATTGATTGCTGACTTCTAATCACGGATTCCGGGTTTTGCACCTTAAGCAGCGGGTCGGCGTGCTGCAGGAACCATCCGACGATGGCGTGACCGGCCTCGTGGTAAGCTACGGTCTTCTTCTCGGTGGGCTGCAGGACTTGAGTCTTCTTCTCCAGACCTGGAAACACGACAAGAAGCCACAGCTCAGGCTGAAGAACCACAGACTACGACGGCACCTGACGGCAGCATGGAGACGAGACGAAGTTAAAACCTGAAGCTCATCCATCAGAAGACACTGACCTCCGATGACCCGATCAATTGCTTGCTCGAAGTGTTTGGCGGTGACGCCTGCGTCCAGGTGTCTGGCGGCGATCAGAGCCGCCTCGTTGCAGACGTTAGCGATGTCAGCGCCTGATTCATACACAAACAATCAACATCAACATCTCGGACCACGACTACTGAACTTAGATAGAATTCTACATCAGAGAGGCACCGTCTGAAAACTTTCTGTTATTATTATTAATTAAAGCAAATGTTTCCGGAGACTTGGTGCAGGAAGTTCTGCCTGCCGGGCAGCCACCAATCACACACCCTCTGGATGTGTTTCAGGACATTTTATCTAACTGAAGGAAAACCAGCAGAGTTTTTCTGCTCAGTAAAGAGAGAAGTTGGAAGAGATCACTCAGCACCGCTCAGAGGACCACGATCTGGACTCACGATTCTTTCCTGAGCTCCTCTAAAACTGTCTTTATGAAACCAAATCAGTTTATTTGCTTTAAAACAAACAACAGAGACAAACATCCGGACTGTTGGAAGAGTTTAGAAAAACCATGCAGGTGTTACACACCAGTGAATCCCGGCGTAGCAGCGGCCATTTTCCTCGCCAGAGCATCTTTGTCCATACTGGGGTCCAGTTTAATTGGTCGCAGGTGGACTTTAAAGATGGACGCTCGACCTTTGATGTCAGGAGGACCTGAGAGGAGACAGAAATGAAATCATACGCTTGTATGGCTGATGTAGCCAGAACAGAGAAATTAACTTCCTATGTCTCCATTTAAAACTCTAGTTAGTACAGATAGCGATCACATCATGGACTCATTCTGGAATACAGATTTACAAACATTTGTCTCACATTTTACACACCTACTCAAAAACCACATTTCTGTCATCCCTAACCAATCACAGGAGGAGGAGAGAAAAATTCTGTGTCCACAACCAGGGACGTCACCGTTACTTGATTTCATTATTAATCTGGGTAAGAAACGCCACGATTAATAATCATACATATCATGAATTTCCCTAAAGGACCATGTCTGAACCGTACCAGCAGATCAGGAAGGAAAACAAAGTGTGTGTCACTGCTTGTGTTGCTTCGTTTTCCCTCCGTGTTAGAGTGGGAAGGGTTTTCCTTCCAAACGAACAGATTTCACCTCCTGCAGGATAACCTGCAGCTTCGTAGGACAAAGTAAAGGTAAATGTTCAGTAAGTGGGTTAAATGATGTTAACGCAGCTATTCTCAGGTTGAAAAGAAATGTTCAAAACTGCTCCTAAAACGTTTTAATTATGTAGTTTCCAGAAAGAAGCCTCCAAGTCCACGTAGAGGAGCTTTTGTCTTTTCCACCAGTTTTCTCTGAGAGATCCTGAGTTAATATGTAGGATTTACTTATTGTTTACAGCAGAGAAGATTTAGCAGGAATTAAACTTCTTGACTACTTTACTTTGTTTGTCTATTATTTTGTTATCTTGTCATAAAAAGACAGAAATAATAATAATAATAATAATAATAATAATAAAACATTTTATTTCTTGTAAGTGAACCCAAGGTCACCTTACACACAAAGAAAAAAGGAACTTTTTACTTAGAAAATAATGATAATAATTTAAAAGACATTAGGACTAAAACAACATAAAACAAACAGAAGAGTTATAGTGAGTTTGAACAGATGGGTTTTAGGTGCAGATTTGAAAGAAATGAAACTTAAACCTTTAAGTAGTATTCAACTGATTCTACACATTCAGTGTTGGAAAATGAATTAAAGCTGAATAATCGTGATAATTTCTCTGGCAATAATCATACCAAGAGAATCTATAATTGTCCACAACCAAACTTTCCATTGTGTAGAAAAGTAGCGCTACGCCCGTCTGGCCGCTGCCAGCGAAGCGTTAACCGCCAGTTTATGGAAACTCAAAGGTTTCTTTCTGAAAGGAAAACATTTCTTTACTATCAGCTATATCTGCTAAGAGTTCTTAAATGTTTTATTTGTCCATAAAGCAAATCCCATTTAGGGAGCTGTGATGGTTTTGGTCAGCTCTCTGTGATTGGTTAGGGATTAGAGAAATCTGATTGGTTCTTAGGTAAGTGTGTAAATGTGGGACAAATGTTTTGTGCTTGTAAATCTGACTTCAGACTTGTGGATCTGACTTGTAGCTGTGCTGTAGAAGCTAGAAACGTATGTCTCGCTCCATAGATGCAACACTCGTACAGTCTCAGGTTTTTATTAAAATTGCAGTAAAACTAAACTAAATTTCTGCTCAGTAATGAAGCTCGGACCAGGAATTTTTTTTTTTCTCAGGACTCAGTCATTGCAAAAGAGGCCACAGGCCGGTGGTCTACAGATAACACCAGTTTAGAACCAGTAAGATGCATAAAAACGTCCTGTACCGATATAAATCTGTCTGTCGAAGCGTCCGGGCCTCATCAGGGCTGGATCCAGGATGTCCGGCCTGTTGGTTCCAGCCAGGACCACCACGTTAGTAGCAGTGTTAAAACCTGAAGAAGAAAAACCAGATGTGATGAGTTAAAACGTCTCATCCAGACTTCAGGTTTGAACCTGCAGAGTCAGAAGCTGTTTACCATCCATCTCCACCAGCAGCTGGTTCAGGGTGTTCTCCTGTTCACTCTGACCACCAAAGTTCCCTCCCCCCCTCTTCCTCCCCACAGCATCGATCTCATCGATGAAGAGGATGCAGGGCGCGTTCTTCCTCGCCATGGCAAACATGTCCCTCACCTTCAGAGAGTAGCTCAGTCAAGCATTCAGCTTTTTAGCAGCATCACTTGATGGTTGTTTGTTGGATTTTTTATTTACCCTGGCCGGGCCGACGCCCACAAACATCTCCAGGAACTCAGAGCCGTTTACGGTGATGAAGGGTACATTGGCCTCCCCAGCAGTGGCTTTGGCCAGCAGAGTCTTCCCCGTCCCAGGAGGTCCGGACAGCACCGCACCCTGGGACAACATCAAGGACAAAATTCAGTCCACATGGACAAAAAACCGTCCCACCGGGGCTGTGTGTTTGTGCGTGTCTTCACCTTGGGGATCTTGGCTCCGAGGTCCTGGTACTGCTGCGGGTTCTTCAGGAAGTTCACGAACTCCATGATCTCCAGCTTGGCCTCCTCACAGCCGGCCACATCCTTGAACTTCACTTCGATGTTGTCCTTCATCATCTTGGCTGTTGACTCGCTCATGCTGAAGGGGCCCCTCCCACCGCCACCGGCTCCTCCCATCGACCCTCGTCGCAGAGTGAAGAGCAGAAAGCCGATCAGCAGGAGGGTGGGGATCATGCTCATCACAAAAGAGCTGGGAAGAGGTTTGGGAAGTCAAGCATTTCCACTGGTTAACGTGTTACTGTCATGCTGAGCTAGCTGAGTGTTTTCAGTGAAGATTAGCATCTAATCAAGTGTGTGTAAAAGTCACCCGTCGCTCTCAGAGCTGTAGACGACAGCTGCTCGGTGGGTCGATTCCAAGCCCAGCTCCATGTGTGCAGCCTCCAGGTTCCTCTCAAAAGTATCAACACTGCCGATGTTGAACCAGACGTAACTCTGAGGGTCACAGAACACACACACACACACACACACAAAATCACATTTCAGCTCACATCCCCTTGACTGCAGCTGAAACAGGGAAAGTAGCCACATATGTCACTAAAATCCATCATGGATGGCATGATGGATTTATAGCTTCTTTTGTTGCTTGAAGTGATTTCTGAAACGTCTTCAGTGTGTTGTGTCCAGAGATGGGCAGTAACGAGCTACACTTGCTTGAGTAACTTTTAAGAGTAGTGGGTTAGCTCCGTTACAAGGGGCAACATTGGACTGCTCAAATAGAAATGATTTCTTTTTGCCAGAGATGCTGCCAGTTTCACCAATCAGACGTTGCCATGCAGTCACATGACCAACACAAACCATAACAGCACAAACTCTTCAGCAGTTTATCAGACAAGGAATGAAAACAGATGTAAAATATGAGAAGCAGCTGTCTCTGTTAAATCTGAGGATGATGAACACTCCTCTTTCACTTCCACACGGTGTAAAAGAACGGTGATTTAATGCCGTGTCTTCTGTTTCTGCCTAAACAAAAACTCAGCACCTAACGCGAGGAAACGTGGTGGTTAAGTTTTACCCAAACGTGTTTTCTGCTGCGATTAGGTGGATGCTAGTCTGGTTCAGTTACACAATCCCAGTCTGAAAGTCTTTTACATAGAGCCTTTTAGTGTTTGGAAACATTTCTTTAAATCTTGCATTAGCTAATCAGACCACTATACATCTTCAATAAAGGAATGAATTAACGTCACATCAGATTATGAATGGTCAACCCGCCACCTTACCACAGTGGAGGCGGTTTGTGTGTCCCAGTGATACTAAGAGCTATGTTACGGCGGCTTCATGCCCCTGGTAGGATCACCCATGGCCAAAAGGTCTGTAGGTGAGGTTACAGATCAAGTGTAGCCTGAAAGATGCCTATGAAGAGCAACGTTATTGATCTCAGGTTTCCCCTGCCTAGACTAATCACAGAGTCCCTAGTGCTGTGCAGCTTCACTGGTCTCATGATTCAATTGGGATTATCTTGTCAACGATTCAATTTGATTCAGCGATGCATCACGTTACATCACTATGTTGCATCCTCAATTTTTTTTCACTTGCAACTCCATCAATGAATACAAGCAGTAAGATAATTATGAACTCCTTGTTTATTTATAATTAAATCAATCTGACCGTCCTGATATTGACAAACATCATACACATGTAAATAATGATGCTATTTTCAACTTCATTATTGAACTTTATTTTTCCATTTATTTTCTGCATGGCTAAGTCTAAATAAGGGTTACAGGGAAGCTGCACCAATACCAGCAAATAGCAGGCAAGAGGCAGGGGGGATTTAGAGTAACCAGTTAACCTGCATGTCTTTGAATGGTGGGAGGGAGCCAGAGTACCCGGACAGAACCCACACATACACGGGGAGAACATACTAACTCCACACAGAAAGGTCATTGTTTGAACCTCCCCCCAGCCAAGGCTCGAACCAGTGGCCTTCTTTCTGTAAGGCCGCAGTGCTAACACCACACCACCATGCGGTTTTTGTGTTTCCATTGCATTACTGTAATGTGATGTTGTTTTCAAAATTTCTTGCAGTAAAGCACTGTGTTTTGTACCTTCAGTCTTTCCGTAGTCAGTAAAGACAGAATATGGAAGTGAAGAGGATGCTTTTCATGCTCTCCTTTATGGACACAAAACATTTGCCTGTAAGTATTCTGGTGAATTTGTAACTGAACACAGATAACATTGTTGAGGTAAGCATTCGTTGATGCACAAAGTTGTTTAAATCACATTGTTAACATATTTTCTGTATGTTTGCTTAGTTTTACAGTTTTCCTAAGTGAAGGTTTCAAAACGGATTTAGCCTCGGATCTGCCGAGCTGCTTCAGCAGATACAGATGTGGACTAAAGTGTTGGTACCCTTCGGTAATCGTTTGATTGCAGTGGTTGCCTCAAAAGGTTGAGCAACAAAATATTAAGTTAAGGGTACCATCGTTTTTGTCCAGGCCTGTTTCATGAGTTTGTTTTTTAAATAATTCTGTTGAAGCATGGTTGAAAAGCAATGCCTGACTTTCACTGGTTAAATTTCATAGAATTTTTATTTATTACTACTTTTGTCAGATTCAAGTTATTTCTGTGACCATTGTTTTTCTTTCATTAACCGAAGGGAACCAACAGTTTTGTCCACGTCTGTAGATCATGCCAAACACGCAAGCAGCAGCAGAATATATACTTATTATAACTGAATATTTTCTGTTGCTGCATCGATACAGAATTGTCCACATCTGCATCTTGATGCATTATAGAAATAATTAAATTCAACGAGGCCCCCCTCTGAAGCCAGACCTGGAGCTGGGACACAGAGGCAAGCACCTGTGTCCCAGCTCCGCCCTTGGTCCACATTGCCAACAAAAAGTCGCTTTCATTTCCAGTGAGGTTCAATTTACTGTTCATAACTTGGGTCTCTACTTTTTCCAGATAACGTTGTTCTGTTGGTTTCATAAGGCCGTGATACCCAGTTCTCAACGGGGTGTTTCACATCCGAGTATAAAGCCGTTGGGATGAGAAGCAGCACATCCAAACCCAAGGCCATGGTCCACAGCCGGAAAAGGACAGAGTGTCCAGTCTGGGCCAGGAACGAGATACTGCCCCCAGTGGATGATCTTGGGGTCTTGTTCACGAGTGAGGGAAAAATGAAGCGAGATATTGACAGGGAGATCGGTGTGGTGCCGCCAGTGATCTGGACTGTTGTGGTAAAGAAGATATTGATCCAAAAGTTCTTGATTTACCAGCTGATCTACGTTCCTACCCTCACCTACGGTCCTGAGCTGTGGGCAGTGACCAAAAGAACGAGATCAAAAATATAAGCGGTCAAATTTAGTTTCCTCTGCTTAGGCTGCCTCCGTGGTGACCTGACTCCGGATAAGCAGATAAGCGGAGGATAGATGGATAGATGGAAGATGGTTTTGGTAAGTTACAACTGACTCCAGGTCTGTAATGTCAGACGGTGATTAGGAAACATGACCATATGAACGTTTGGCTCTTTTTTGTTTGTTTTTTTTATGTAGCATTAGCATATGTGATAGACATATAAGCTACAGGCTAAAATGTAGAAGTTTATAAATAAAAAAGTATTTACAGAAATGTGGCAACCACAATAGCTCGTCAGTGAGGACTCAGATTTCAACCATTAATTACAACTCATTTAATTCATTTCATTTCTGAATGTTTAATAATGTGTATTTTAATGGTGCGGAGGAAACTCATCCCCTATCCTCAAAGACAGATTTTTTTTCCATCAACAAATTGAAAGCGTAAACAGAACTAATAGAAAATAAAAGTGCTCTTCTACCGAAGCACCTTTAAAGAAAGAAAACAGCGGAAACAGGAAACCTTTATGATTTACGTTGTGAAAAAAGAAGATTTTAAAATTGTTTTACTGCACCTGAATTTGTTATTTTACAAAGATTTATCTTTTACTTTTCCTATTTTCCTGTTTGAAAAACTCGAATTTGCACATTATTTTATATTACTGGCTGTTTACCTTATTTCTTAAAATGAATCAGACATTAAAATCAAACAGTAACTCAGGACCAGAGTAGCCTTTTCAACAAATACTTCTTTACTCGAGTAATATTTTAGATTGCTACTTTTTATTTCTGCTGAGTATTATTATTTTTAAGTAACTCTACTTTTACCTGAGTACAGTTCTTGCCTTCTCTACCCATCTGCTCCCATTCCAAACACAAGATCCTTCCCCAGAAACTGGTCCAGAACTCACCGTTTCAGCGTGGGCTCCCGGCACCAGAATGACTCTGACATACTGTTTGTTGACCACCTCCAACCGTTCCACCTGCACACAGCACAAGATTGCTAACCTAAATATTTTTGGGGGTTTTCTTGGAGCCAAATTCAGAAGAATAACAATCTACTTTCTCCTCACCAAGCCTCTGCCCAGGTAGCGGTGGACAAAGTCCTTCCAGCTGATCTCTCTGCCGTTGTCTCGGAAGTAGAAATAGAGCAGAGCTGAGCTGACTCCGGTCACAGTCAACACTATGTAACGGAAATCCTTCTCATCCCAAGGAAAGTCGCCCTGCAGACAAACACAGAGACGTTACAGAGCGTTGAAGCTGGTGGTAGCAGCTGCTACTAACCACAGAGAAACTGGCTATGAAAACTGATGGATCCGTCAGCATAAACAGAGAAGGTATTTGATTCATTTCCATCCTTCTGCAGAGGTTGTACGCAGTTCTCTAAAAAGCAGCTGCACAGTGTAGACACAGTGAATTAGTACAGGTGAATCACATCAACCACAGTTCACCTCAGGCTGAGAACCAGACCAAGATTTTATATTTGGTGTCTTTTTAGTTTGTTATTAACCCTCAAATCTCTGCTAGATCTCTGCTCCCAAGCACTATCACTTATATTGTGAACACTTCATCAGGAGTAGCAGTGTGTATCTCTGTGGGGTAAACTGTGATGGATATATCTATTGATAGGTGATCTACGGAATTTTTCTAGACATTTATACCCGTCCAGGAGGTTTACAATCCAGCCATAAAATGTCTTTATTCAGAGACTCTATCTGGAAAATCCACAATGAGTAATCTGTGATCACATTTTCATAATAAAAAAGATCACTATGAAATAAAAAATACTTCATTATTCCCAGAGGGAAATTGCAATGTTGCAGTAGGTTTTTTCTTCTTTTTTTTTTTAAATATGTAAATAGCGTTTATTGTGTTTGTTTCATTGCCAATATTTTTTCTCCTGAAAGCAAAACTTGAGAGAATGATGTGCAGATGAGAAAAGGCTTGGTCACTGTTGATCTGTGAGGTTTTTCTACATAGTTCTGTTAGTAATAAATATATATTATATACACAAGTATATACAAGTATATGTATATATATACATATACTTGTCTGTTGGCTTTGATGACAGAAACATGGCGTCCATGTCTCCCATCCATGGTGCTAAGAATGAAAGTTTAGAGAATTTATATCCAGAAATGAAATGAAAAATGAATGAATGAAAAATACTTTATTAATCCCAAAGGGAAATTCAATATTGTAGTAGTAGTAATTTTTTTTTTTTTTTTTTTTTTTTTTTTTTTTTTTTTTTTTTTTTTAAACAATCACATTCATTAATTAAGGGCTTTGTTCTTCAGCCTGATAGCTGCTGGAAGGAAGGATCTTCTGTATCTCTCTGTCTTGCATCGGACTTGAACAAGCCTCCCACTGAACACACTCTGTTGTTTCGTCACGGCGTTGTGTAGAGGGTGTGAAGGATCTTCCATTATCTTCGTCAGCTTGTACAGAATTCTTTTTTTGATGATCAACTCCAGCGGCTCCAGAGTTACTCCAAGCACAGAACCAGCTTTCTTGATCAGTTTGTTAATTCTTTTCAAGTCTCTGGTTCTGATGCCGCTGCCCCAGCAGATTGCTGCAAAGCTGATTGCACTTTCAACAACAGACCTGTAGAACATTTGCAACATTTTGGTGCAGACGTTAAAAGATCTCAGCTTCCTTAAGAAGTAGAGTCTGCTCTGACCTTTCTTGTAAATGTACTCAGTGTTGCTTTTCCACTCAAGTCTGTTGTCCAGCTGAACTCCAAGGTACTTGTATTCCTCCACCACCTCCACCTCCTCTCCCATGATGGAAACACTTCTATGTGTGTTCTTGTTCCTCCTGAAGTCAACAATCATCTCCTTTGTTTTCTTGGTATTCAAGATGAGATGATTGTCACCGCACCATTTCACAAACTGACCGACCAGTTCTCTGTACTCTGCTTCTTGTCCATCACTGATACACCCAACAACTGCTGAGTCATCAGAGTATTTCTGCAGATGACAGAACTCAGAGTTGTACTGGAAGTCTGAGGTGTACAGCGTGAATAGAAATGGTGAAAGTACAGTCCCTTGTGGTGTTCCAGTGCAGCTGACCACCATCTCAGACACACAACCTTTCAGTCTCACAAACTGTGGTCTGTTTGTGAGGTAGTCGTAAATCCAGGTGGTTGTGGAGGCATCCACCTGGAATTTCTGCAGCTTCTCACACAGCAGAGCAGGCTGAATCGTATTAAAAGCACTTGAGAAATCAAAGAACATGACCCTCAAAGTGCTGCCTGACTGGTCCAGATGAGAGTGGGCTCTCTGAAGCAGGTATATGATGGCATCTTCAACCCCAAGCCCATTACGGTATGCAAACTGTAATGGGTCCTGAAAGGTGTTCACCTGCTTGCTGAGGTGAGCCAGTAAGAGTCTCTCCAGGACTTTCATGACGTGAGATGTCAGAAACCTGGATAATGAAGCAGTGAAGGTGCATGGATGGAAGTTATTGTGCATATTGTGAATATTTCTCTCTCCTCACCATCTAGAAGCTGTGAGATTCTCATCCTGCTTTCTGTCTGTTCACCTGATGCTGATATTCATCACATATTGTTCCTTCTGTGTTTAGAAGGAAGCAGCTTCACAGCTTTAAATCCATCCTGCTGACTTTTTACCTTTTAGTTAGTAAATCCTGAACATTTCATCCTTCTTTCTCATAAATATGTGATTTTATATATGAAGAAATATTTTAACTGTTGGTGTTTAAAGAGAAAACTGCTGCTAAACCTGTTTATGTGTTTAGTGCAGGGGTCTGCAGCCTTTCCAATCCAAAGAGCCATTTTTCCCTCAGCCAGCTAAATAAAACTCCTTTAGAGACGTAAATGTTACCAGACTTTTCAAAAAGGTAAGTTAATATATATTTTAATGAAGAGCCACTATAGGATGTTTATTTTTTAAGAACCACATTTTTATTTCTATTTTTAGGTTTTAAAATAAAGAAAAACATAAAACCTTGATAAAAAGAGGATAGACAGACTTTCTTTTAAAGGATGTAGATATTTGTGGAAAATAATGTAAAGTAAAAAAAAAAAAAGTCCCTGGTTTCCAACCTAATGACAAGAAAGATATTTCAAAAAATATTTTAGCCACGTATTTAGAGGCATTGTGGAAGGTCCAGAGAGACACTTGAAGCTCCAGAGTTGCAGGTTGGAGACCCCTGATGTTTATAATTATATATTTTCTTTATACAGCCGTAGGCCTTCTTTTAAAGGAAAGAGACATTTTGCGCGTAACGATGTGATTAATCGCGATTAATCGCAGCATGTCATGCGATTAATCACGATTAAAAAAAATTTAATCGTTGCCCAGCAATAACGTGTGTATATATATATATATATATATATATATATATATATATATATATATATATATGAATAAATCAATAAAAATGGCAATGGATTTAAGGATTAAACCAATATTTCCAACAGCACCAAACCTCCACTCACTGTGTAGTTTCCCCTCAGTAACGGTGGGATGTCTTGGTCCAGGAGGAGTAAGGCAGCTTCCAGAATATTGTTCTCTCTTCATGTCACTGTTTTGTTGTTCATACAGCTAGTGACGTTTGTCTGACACAAAAGCCCCAAAGCCTGCATCAAGTAAAGGAGGCGTGTCCAAATGAAGCCTGAAGTGAAGTCTGTATTATTTTTTTTTAAGACAAATGAGACCCTGGTTTCCCTGATTTACGCGAGTGTCTCATGTGATTCG
Organism: Melanotaenia boesemani; assembly: GCF_017639745.1. Classification (NCBI taxonomy): domain Eukaryota; kingdom Metazoa; phylum Chordata; class Actinopteri; order Atheriniformes; family Melanotaeniidae; genus Melanotaenia; species Melanotaenia boesemani. Next base: position 2,172,419 of record NC_055691.1, on the reverse strand, counting down.
GCTGCTTAAAAAGCCGCAGAAAATACAAGAAATGCTCTGCGTAATTCCAGGTGACAGTAAGGCGACATAACACATGCAGTACTGACGAGAGCAAAATACATCAGCAGTTTAGGAAGGAAGGAAGGAAGGAAGGAAGGAAGGAAGGAAGGAAGGAAGGAAGGAAGGAAGTGCGGGCGGACAGATATTACTTTATTAATATATTTTAAGATAATTATAGATTTACAATACAGTTGCATCATTTTGTTTACATTTCCACCAATATGTATTTTACAGGACTGCTGGACATCAAAGGACCAGCAGATGTCAGAACTACCAAATGAGCTGTTAAATGGGGCCTCCAGCAACGACACTTGTGGCCATGCAATTGGCCAGAAAGACTCAACACGTTGACGGGTTTCATTAAACCATCACTACGTACAGCTGCATGCTAGACTTCCAGAAGTTATTTGTTTTAGGAAGATGAAGTTTTTCTCTTCATTTGACCAGATTTCAGAACAAACTGTGTTTGCCATTATTCCACTAAACAAAGCGTGACCTCTGATTTCAGCACAAAACCATTTTCATTTCAGCTATTCAGAACATACCTTCTGCATTCGACTCCACCAGTCTTTTCCTCCCGCTCTCTTCCCTCCACCTGATCTTCCTCCCGATGATCCCCCTTTTCCATCTGAAATTCACATAGTCGGGTTTGTCACAATGTAAAAATAACCAGTGGCGGATATTCTCTGTACAGTTCAGCTGTTTGAATATTATTTCCAACAACCGAACAAAGTGGAATAGAAAAACATCTTCATTTGAGATGAGGTATAGTTTATGAATTGATTTATAGGACAGATTTCGTATCCTCAGATGCTCTTGCTGCTGTTTAGAACAGCATAATCCTTTCAGCACATCCATCATGGGGTGGGATACATTGTTTTTGTGTTTTTGATTTTCATCATTTGCATTTTGTACTTTCTGCTTGATTTCAGTTTAGTCTGACTGATATTTCACAGCTGTACAAGCAGATAAAAAGATATTTTTAAGTTTAATTAATCTAGCAAATCATCTCCTACGACTCTGCCTTTGATTGAAATGACTTTGACCACTGATAAAGGTGTCCATCATCATCATCATCGGATGATGGCTTCCTGAGATATTTACCTGCATAACACCTCTTTTAATCATCTGGAAAACAGATCAGGTTCACTGTTTCCTTCTACTGCAGCACAGTTCCTCACCAGACATTACTAACTGTTAGGAGGAAATACCATTTACATTTTCTACTGTGTTCCAGGTGAATTTCCTGACACAGTAACACATATCTTGATTCTGATACGTCTGTAGTAATCTCACATGTCTCAACTTTCTTTTGAGACAGAGGTCCGTATTCCTAAAAATTCTACCAATTTAGCCCAAACGTTCCTAGCAAGGAGTCTTAACTTCGGACAGAAACTCCTATGAGGAGGTGTGGTCGACCCCGTTGCTCGGTATGAGTCATCATTTCAAAAGCTGTGAATGGCTGAACCATAAAATCTAAATAAAAATACACGTTTGGTGATAAATGGTATAGAATGGATCATCCAATCAATAGACTTAATCATAGACTCTAACCTCTATGAATACTGTGTAATTATAAATAAAATTTTACATAAAAAAAACTCTATTAAATTAATAGTAAGCTATACTTTTGAAATGATCCTACAGAACATATGGAAAGCCACACCAGCTTGCACAGTATTCATAGTTATATTTATTTGTTTAAATGTATTTACTGTTTATTTACTACTTTCAACTTCTCATCTCCATTTTGTATTAACAAGGGTAAAACGTCTCAGCTTCATCAATGTTTGTGATTGCTGACCGGCCTACAGGAAGCAGTGTTGGCTGGCATTCAAATCTACCACAAACCAGTGAAGAGCAATGGAGAACAAAGAAGGAAACCCAACTAGACAGAGGGACAGTGGTTGCTCCTGGCTCAAGTGGTCAATGAGCATAAAAATGTTTTGACAGGTAGATTTCATAATCAACCATGAACACGACTCCAGCACCTCTCTGAGCAACTCCTGAGCTGAAAATCGTTAGAAATACGGCCCCAGGTTTATACATACAGCCCTTGTAGTTAAAAAATATACTACTCAAAATAAAGGTAACACGTAACCATTAGCATATAACTCAAAGTCAGTCACACTTCTGGGATATCAGTCTGTCCAGCTAGGAAGTAACACTGATTATTAATCATTTTACCTGGAGTTGAACAAATAGAACAGACAACAGGTGGAAATTCAAGGCAATTAGCAAGACAATCCCTATAAACGAATGGTCCTGCTAATGGTGGTCACAGAGCATCTTCATCCTTTCTGGCTGATTTTTGGTCATGTTTGCATTTTGCCAGTTCGCTCAGAGGTAACCTGAGGCGGTGTCTGCAAGTCCATTTAATATGGCAAGTTTTAGACAGATCAGACCATATTTAACAGCAGAGGCAGCTAACCTCTTTGTGCTTGCCATGATCTTTTCCCGCTTATCCTTCTGTTTTACAAGTCGGTCTCAAACAAACAGGACAACTCAAACCAACAGAGACTCAAGTTTATACAGATGCTGAAAGCACTGGATCAAAAACCCACCAGTTACCATCACCGCCATATGATTAAAAAATAAATATACATATATATATATATATCATATAAGATATGGTAATCTTTTACATTTTTAGATCCCTGTGTTATTTTTAAGACATTACATGAGTTTGCACCTCCCCCACCCCATGAGTTTGTAAAGCAGAAAGATAGCAGTGGTAGGGAACTACAGCAACCACCAGGGAAACTGTGTTGTCCAGTACAGACAAAGAACTTGGACAAACAGTCTTCTCAATAAGGATCGCAAATTACTGAAATAGTTTACCCAGTGAGTAAAAGAAAACACCAGCTATCCAAATTTTAAAGCCAAGCTTAAGAAATGGATTAAAAGTATTCAAACTTGGTCTCATACATAAGAAGTCTATAAAATATTTTATTATAACTCCATATGCTGTTTTTATTAGAGATGCACCAATCCGCTTTTTGGAGTTCCTATCAGATTCTGATATCTGAAATTTAAATATGGATTGAAACCAGTATTTTCTAGTACTAAATCAGTTTAGTGGACGTTATTGTGATTATGGTCATTGCTCACGTCTGTGCTGTGAAATTAGCCTGTCATGCTCAACAAGCTGCAGCGTACGAGCAAAACTACCCAAGCTGGAGATTCCCACGTCTTACTTCACCTTCTTCATGCGAGTCACATTGGCATGCAGGATTACAGCATTTTAGCTAGCGAACTTTTCCAGACTTTTCTTTAACAGATAGAGACTGATTTGCCAGAATGATGAATTAGAGCAACTTTTCTGTGGGCTAATCCCTTCAGTTTCTACATCACTGGAAAGCTTTCCATCTTTCTGCTCAGCTGGAAAGCTTCAGGATGTCTGCTGTGTTATTTCTTCTTCCCTTTGCTGCAAACCTTGTCTATAGACACATTTCAAGTTACCGTCTTACTTTATGTATGTTTCCAGAGTAAAATATATCCAAATTAGTTACATGCTACATTAGCAAAGGAAGCTCATTGTTCGGTGACGCTGCGTCAGAGTAAACAGATAAAACATATAATTATTTTTATATATGAGCTCTAACAGAAATACTTCTGCATCAGCATATTTGTTTGGCTTAAATCTTCATAATACATATAATTTGTAAACACAGGACCAAAGAGGTCCCTCTGCAGATCTGTGAGGTGGATCTGGGAATTCAGCCCGACATCCAATCTGTGTCTCACGTCAATATTGGAGCCTGATACCGATATTGGATCAATTTGGTCCCAACTCTACTTTTAATGTTACCAAATACTTTGGCACTGCATCACTTATGTTTTCTGTTGTAAAGTAAGTAATGTATGTTGTTGTGTTGACCTGCCAGGGCACTACAGAAGAAAAGTGGCTCATTTGCTAATTCTTGGCACATTTACATTTTAAAGGTCCCATATTATGCAAAATTCCCTTGCTAAAGGTTTTCTAACAGTCATATGTGTCCTCATAGCCAGTGTATGAGGCCCAAAAATAAAAAAATTCTGTCGCCTCTCGCTTGCTTCACATTTAAGTGAATGTGTGCTCAAACGGTTAAGTCTGAGATCTTTCCTTTTGTGACCTCATGAAAGGAAAAAACTACTACCGGTAGTGGATACTGTCACTGCCCCACCCCGTCCGGCTAGCCGAGCCTGCCCTCTAAAATCACAGAGGGGACGCCAGCGTAAGCCAGATCCTCTCCCAGAGAGGGGCGTGGACAGGCACCACTCATAAACATTTAAAGGTTCAGCCACAGAATTTTATTTTTTTTATTTATTTAACCTTTATTTAACCAGGTAAAAATGTTTGAGAACCAGTTCTCATTTGCAAACATGACCTGGCCAAGAGGCCCCAGCAGGAATAAATAACGTACATGTATACAAACATACAACTGTGCATACACAAGAACCACAATACAACAATACAAAAAATACACCTAACAACGCAGAGCAAGTACAAATATATAAAAATGAAAGGGGGAAGGGAGTAGGTCTCAGTATATGGGACAGATCTATGTGAAAAGATAAGCATAAGTGAGAGTCAGCATCGTCAGCAGGAACAAGTGTCGACAATAACAGCCGGTTCTCAGTAGAGCCACTTTTGGAATGGCTGAAATGAAGAACCAAGGCTGAATTTAGGGTAAAAGAGTTTGAAAACAATGTTGTTGGACCTCTGACACCCATAAGAAATTGTTGAAAACATGTGGGACCTTCAAATCTAAACTAAACTGTTGATTAATGTGCATTGTCCCTTTTTAACAAACTATAGGGCTGCAGAGGTACCAGAGTGAGATCCTCAGACCCGTTGTCCTGGGTTCCTTGTGATGCAGGACAATGCTCGGCCTCATGTGGCTGGATTGTCTTCCTGCATGACAAAGGCATGGATGCTATGGCCTGGCCTGCCCGTTCACCAGACCTGAATCCAATTCAGCAACTCTGGGACATTATGTCTTGTTCCATTCGCCACCGCCATGTCGCACCATAGACTGTCCAAGGGTTGGCTGAGGCCCTGATCCAGTACTGGGAGGAGATCACTCAGGAGAAAATTCATCATCTCATCAGGAGCATGCCCAGAGGTTGCAGGGAATGTGTACAATGTCTGGGAGGCCACACATACTAACAAACCTCATTTCTATTGTCTTGAGGTTTCTCCACAGATGTTGGGTTAGCCTGTGATCTGATATTTCCACTTTTATTTTGAATATGATTCTGAGTTCAGACCCCCATGAGTTAATGATTGTTTTCCATTCATCATTCTTATGTCAGTTTTTTTAACACATTCCACTATGTAAAGAATTAAGATTTTCAACTGAAATATTTCATTTATCAAGATCCAAGTTGTGTTGTTTAAGTGTTCCCTTTAGTGTTTTAAGCAGTATACATAATTTATTTTGGGTATATCATTTCAAACAGGAGGCTGAAAAAATAGGCCTCATCAAGAAGAAGTTAAATGGATTGAAAAGTTTCAGTCCTATTAAATATATTAACTGAACATGGGTTGATGTGTGCCACTGGTTGTTATCCAAGCCCGAACACCAGCCTCATCTCTGGGATGTTCATCTAACAATGGCCTTGTCACGTTGTCATGTGAGGTTTTATTAAAAGAATTGGAGACAGACGTCTGTCTTCAGACTCGTCTTTTGCTGCATCATGGTATTAAAATGTATAATAACAAATCCCATAGAAATGAGCTTCTGCCCAGAGCAAGTCTGTTAACACCAGCAGTGGACGGCTTCCTGTGTGGAGACATTCTGGGTTGAGTAACATGCCATCACTCTGCCTGACACACAACACAGAGAACAGAATCTAGACCAGGACAGTGGAACCATTTGAAACCTGAACAACGATGTCGTTCGCTGCCTTTTGGCTCATTTCGTCTAAGAGCCAAGTAGTTTAAAAAATAAACAGCATTTTTTGTCATTTGGAAACACCAGATTTTCTTTATGTGCACACGACATATTCTTGTTCACAAGAATTACTTACTGACATCTGTATTTTCTATTTTTAAATGATCTGTTAAGGACTTTGATTAGTCTTTTTTATTATTCAGTTTGAAATGAGATATTAATGGTATTTAAATGGTAAATGGTCCATATTTATACAGCGCTGTACTGTACCTGGAACAATACCCAAAGCGCTTTACATCATACATCACATTCACCCATTCACACACACATTCACACACTGATGGCGGAAGCTGCCATGCAAGGCGCTCGACCACGACCCATCAGGAGCAATAAGGGGTTCGGTGTCTTGCCCAAGGACACCTCGACATGAACTCGACTTGGCCGAGGATGGAACCGGCAACCCTCGGGTTACGAGACGACCGCTCTACCTTGCTGAGCCACGCCACCCCACCCCACCCCATTTAACTTTAATTAAGAGAGCTACAAATAACTATTAAAATGCAGCATCCTTGTGTAACTTTAAAGACAACCAGGCTGCTGTAATAGTGTCCTCTTAAATAAGATTATTAAACATTTAATTAATCCATATGAAAGTTGGAAAAGTATTAATATGTGAAAACAACGAAAAGACATCCTGCCAGCCAGGTGCTGACTCACCTTTGGGCTCAGTAGAGTAGAGCCGTCGCTGAACTGACTGGAACCTGCGACAGGTCAGGAAGTTAGCCGGTGATCGACCGAAAAGACCACAGTTCTAGAAAACGAGAGAAAGAAAGAAAAACATGGTGACTTTTCCAACACTGATCAGCTCCAACAGTTTGTGAGGCTTCTCTGTGACCCCCGACAGCGCAGGACCACAACTGAACACACACCACCTGACCTGTGACACAGCAACACACATGACTCACAGTCCAGAAGTAAATGGACAACATTGTCCTTGTCCACAATACATGGATGTCCAAAAAGACATCAGTACAGCTCTGAGGAGACATCACTGTGGATATGTGAAACCGAAGGTGAGGCTAGAGGAGGTGGTCTGGAGGGGTGCAGGCGACCCCAAAACATTTGACTGACCCCCCAGGTGCCACCCCAAGAACAATCAATCAACTTCTAACGATTATAAGATCTTTACCTGGGTAAACCTCAGATGTTCGAATGTGTGAGAATGCAGCATGTAGTGTCGTTCTATAGGCACTCTTTCACTGGTACCTACTAAACTTCAATCAGTTTAGGTCAATGGCCATTACTACTGAGTAACCTCAAAGTGGATGGGGTCCTTATAGCAACATGGCTCCAATGTCTTATGATGTCATTTTTATGCAAGACAGTTATGACACACCAACAGAGGACATGGAGGTGATTGTATACCTGCTGTCCAATCTATGGATTTTGGGGGAATCAGTCTAAAAGAGGTGCATCTACTCCCAGGAACACCCTATAAAAGTCGGGCTGAGTCGAGTTAATCCAAACTGAGTAAGTATAGAAAAGGTTAATAAGTGATTTTCTACACTAACACTACGATGTCTCATAATGCTGCATTATCTCACCAGCTCCCCATGTTCGTGATAATATCTGTCTGTCCTAACTGTTTACATTTAATGAAGGGGATGTAAAAGTGTATCACATTTGGACAAAAGTTCATATTGATTTAATGGGAAAGTGTGGCTATCTGGCTTTTTTTTTTTTTTTTTTTTTTACATTAGAATATCAGATGACCACTTTTTTTGTAATAATCAGCTCATTATTTTCTAAACTCTAGATCCCAGTAGATCAGCAGTCCCACTTTATTAACCCTGAGTACAATGTATTTGGCTTTTTAAGTCAAATTTCCTCCAATGATGATTAGTCTTTGACGGACTCTGAAGAAGAAGAATAAGACTGTAAACACTGGTTTTAAGCACCGTTGTTCCCCAGACATCTATGACAAAGCCGACACAATAACTAAATGTAACCGGTAATGAGTTCAACAATAACTTAGAAAAATTCCACTCCGTAATTACACAAAAACACAACTATCCAAACAGCGGCTGGCAGACGGCTACTGTAAACACAGTCACCTACCCGAAGAACCACGCTCCGGTATCCGGCTGCCCGCATCGCCGATAGCCGAGCGGAGGTTCCTATTGCCCGGCTGAGAGGCAGCGCGGCTGTCGAGAGAAGCCTCAACAGCTGAGACATCCTCCCTGTGCCGCCTTGCAAGTATATGAGTAAAAAACCAAAGCGCTTAATTTTTAATCAGACCCTCTTCTTCCTCTGAACTACATTCTGTTGTACTTTCTGTGTGTTATTGGGTAACAACGACGGAGAGAAAATGTCAAAGGGAGGGTGATGTAAAAGACCCGTGAGATTCATCTTCGACTACCTGAACGAAATTTTTTAACAGTAAAAGCCACTACATCTAATTTATAAACAATATTGTATCATGATAACTTTATTCACTCTGTAGTAAAAACATTTCAAATTAATTTTGAACTAAATCGACTTATATGACTTCAATATCTGTTTATTAAATTCAGGCACCACACCGGACAACAATGGGTCCTCATTGTACACCTTCTATCTGATTGGTTGAGACAGAAGTCCCTGCCGTCAACCTCAAGTAAACCATGAAACAGCAAAAAAAAAAAAAAAAAGTTACCTAAACGGTGTGACGGTGCAGTTTTCATCTGATATTCGTTACATGGCAAAGACTAATACTAAATATTACAGACCTTCAACTACAAGTACAAACATGTAACTGCTCGGAAAGGTTTATTTAATAGTATCTAATCCTTATTTTGTATCATCAACAATTAAAATTTGGTTTATTAGACAGTAATAATAATTCAGTTTTGTTACAGTTAGATATGATTGAATAAATGTCATTCCATCATGTCACTGAATAAATCGCACTTCCGTGTAATATTTAAGAGTTTAATCACTTCATTTGAAGCATACCAAATCTAACCCTAAACATTTGCTCATACAACCATGACACTTTTTCCACATTTATTTATTACAGTAAAAATTTATAAATAAACATAGTGAATTTGTCTTCTTACATTCAAGTATGTCAAATTCAACAGCTTACAACTGTAACAGCTGGATTTGGACATGAAGAAAACATGCTCAGAGCTCTTAGCTCCCTCTGTAGGTGCTGTAGGAGAAACGACTCATCAGCAGAGGGAGGTGAAACTTCTTTCCTGGGTCACTGATGTTGAAGACCACCTGGGAACACACACACACACATATAACATTAGATTACATTACATTTTTTTAGCTTTTACATCAGTGGTACTCAAGTTTTTGTACCACCTCAGAGGATATCAGGTTCTCCATGTTCTCTATGACCGATATTAAAATATAGTAAAAACCCTTTTACATCAGACTTCAGACAGATGTAGTTTAGCACCAGAAGAAAATATTATTTACTATTGAGTGGTGACAGCTATCATTGTAAAAGGGGTTCATCACCAGAATTATTCAATTCAATATAGCTTTATTTGTATTGGACAAACTCACAACAAAGTCATCTCAAGGTATTTTAAATTAATTGAAGCCAATTCATCATGATCCAACTAAAACAAATCTACATTAGTCCAATTTCTAATAATTATGTTCATGTAAGCAAATTCATAAAAAATGATAACTAGTCTAAGGTAAACCTGACATTTAAATTTTGTCATTAACCCAAAGGATAACCCTCAACAAAGTCCTGATAACGCTAGGGCCTCTGAGACTTTCTTCTTGTTTGAATACTTTGAAATTTGCCTTTGTCTGTTTGGTATCCCTTTTTTCAGCACAACTGCACCTCAAATTTATTTCACTTTGACTTATTTTATTAATCTAAAGGTCCCAAAAATATGCAAAAGTCATAAAGTATTTTTTAAGTATTATTTGTTACAATAATAATCCACAAACACATTTTTCAGTTTAGTAAAAAGTTAAAAATGCTGAACATTTCAAAAGAAATGCAACACCTGTACATCACAGTGTTACGCTCAGATAAATAATTTTATATTATCAGATGAAAACCATCAGGTCTTTGGTTTTAATGGTCCATCAAAATAAAAACTAAAAAAGTGGTTGAAGAGAGGTCTTCATCACGGAATCTGACACATTACCCAGAGTGTAAAGGCAGAGACGTTTTCCTTGGATCTGCGATCGCGCCGGTGTGATGATCGGACCATGTGACCATAGTATGAAACCAGGTCACCTGGAGCTGCTGTGAGCTTCACTGCAGAGTTCAGATCTGAAACTCTGCCAGTTTCTGTTTGACGCTGATGGACCATGAAAAACCAGAGATATGATGGTTTTCATTTGATAATACAAACATATTTATCCATAAAGAGTTCAGATTGATTTAAATTCTTCTCAATGTCAAATTTGACAAGATATGAACAGCAGGTGCTGATTTATAGTTTTATGTTGTTTTTTTTGTCTTATTTATAATATTTAAAACATATTCATGATGACAATAACTAAAGAAACAACCCTTTCTATAATTCTCCATTCACACTAGATGTTTCAATGTGACTGAATCATTTTATTCTGTAATATGTCAGTGATACATCATTTTTCAGAGTACTGAATCTCACCTCTACATATGGGTAGAAGGAGGTCTGACCCAGACCCTCCCAGTACGAAGCCGTCTCAAAGCGCAGCTTGTACATGCCTGGGATGAAGGCTTCCCGACTGATGAGTCCAGGGCAGCGGCCATCTTCATTTGTTGTCCTGAAAGTCAAAGAAGCTCCGTTAGTTTCATCTTCTTGGTCTTTTCTGACAAATAAACAGAAAACAACTTACCCAACACTTAACATGGTCCAGATCATCATCTTGGTGTCCAGGCGATGCAGGCTCAGGGCCATCTTGGCCCCTGGGACTCCATCATTAGTGTTTAACACATGAGTGGTCAGAGGGCTGGACTCTGCTGCTGCCATGATCTGATGGACAGGAAGTTACTGCATCAGCACCACCTGTACAGCCTCGAACTCAGTGGTTCCCAAACTTTTTCTGCAGGGCTCCTTTTCATCGACATCAGTGATTTCAAACTTTCACAGATTTGTCTATGTTTTGTTAGCAGTACAAAAACTATAAGTTTCATTTAGCCTTGCTGTGCCCCCCCGTCAGAACTCTGCCCCCCAGATTTAGAACCACTGCTCTAACTTCAGTTACAAAACATGTCAGGTTTCTTTATGACTCCTGACAATGGAAAAACTGACTGAAGTAGCCTGAGTGTTTGTCCATCCTGGTTATAATTGTGATTGCTGTGCTGCCTGTGGTCGCCATGGTAACTGCTGGCGTCAGTGAGGTTGTTAAACAGCAAACAAAACCTTTGATTAAACTATATTAAGAGACAAATAACCTGTGTAGCCCTCTGGATTTGGCAGTTGGCCACAGATGAACTAAAGGTAAAAAATTATAAAACACCCCAATTTCACCAGGGTTTCTTTCTTTTTTGCCCTAATAATTTAAAATGGCTTTAAATGGTACAAAACGTATTAATAAACTGCTAGAGGTTAAAAAAGGAAAGGTTATTCAAAACTGAAGAAAAAGGTACATTTTATACTTACAGAAAATGGAAAAAGAAACAGGTTTACAGTGAAAGCTTTTCTACACCAATACAGATGTGGTAGCCTGGTAGATCCAAAAAGCTCTGGAACCACAAATATGATCAGCTTTCTGCCAAAGGAGGCTACTTTGATGGGTCAAAAGCTTAGAAAGAAATTTGGTTTATAAATAGATTTCATGATTTCTTTGTTAACTTCAGTTATTTATTTGTTCTATACTTTTCTTTCAGACTACAATGATTGAACTGAACTAATATTTAAGTATTGATAAAGGAACATTTGGCTGACACACTTTATTTAAGAATATCATGGGGTGATTGTTATGAAATAAAATAAGTTTCCTCCAGACAAACATAAATATTGATGCAGGTCTTGTCTTTTGAATTTGCTGTAACGTCTCTTCCAGCTTTTTAAACCCTTGTAGGTCATCTGGAACCGGTTTGTCCATTAGGGTCATCCCCCCCCCCCAGTGTTTGCCCATCGTTCTGGTTCGGTTTCCCCATATGAGATGATTTTTGCAAGAAAGTGTTTCTCTTGAAGAACTGAAATTCCACTTTTAGTTTTTCCTCGAAGGTCAACAGACCACAGGGTAGAAAACAGTGACATCATGTGATCACAGAGAAACCATTTGTATGGGTTGCGATCAAATAACCATCTGCTGCTCTCTGTACCGTTTACCTGCAGGGGCCTTTGTCTTCTCTGCCCCTTCCACATGGAACATGTTGCAAAAGGACTGGAAATTAACAAAACGCATTTAATTGAATGACTTTAAATCCAGACTGAGAGCCCTTAGAAAGCCTGTTTTCTTAATTTGTGAGCAATTTTAATTGTTAATTGTTGTAATTGATACTTTTTGCTGCCTCTTGGCCAGGACTCCCTGGCAAAAGAGGTCTGTAATCTCAGTGGGACTTTCCTGGTTAAATAAAAATAAAATAAAATCAGTTTAAAATTTAGAGGGTTAAATAACCTGAATAATATACATGTTTGGTAGATTTCATAAGGATCTAAGTTAACTGAAAGACTTGAGCAACAAAGGTGGACAAATATTAATCTGTGATGTTTTTATAGCAGTGAGAGGACTTTTTGTCCACAAATGACCTGAAAGGGTGAGAAGCTGAAGCATCCCATAAGGGTTGAAGGACTTTATATTACCTCCTTGTTGCAGAGTGCAACAGAACTGAAGTAAACTTGTTCTTTAACTGTGAGAAGATGGTGAAACATCATCAATGAGCTTTTACTTATTTCCAAAAACCTTTATCTGTCGTCTTAATCTGGGCAACACTGACCTTAAACTGAAGTAAATATTGAGTTTAAAGACAAAACTTCAGGCCTGTGTGCGGGTTATTGTAAGAGAAGTCCTACCTGTGGGGGTCCTGTCTCGCCAGCGGCAGTGAGGTCTTTAACTCATCCAAATGGTCGTACATGCCTGCTCACAGATTCGACTGTAAACAGGGCTGGAGTCAAAGTTCGTCTTGGCCCTAATGAATCATTACAACCAGCTTCCCCTCTGTCAACAGCATGTGACTCAGTCAAAGGTTGGGACTGTTTGTGTCTGATAAGGTCTGATTTAATTAAACACATTTGTTTAATTTCACTGCTTTCTGAAAACTTTGAGTCTTTATTCTTCTCGTTCAGGTTGTAAAGAACTGAAAATGTTCCCCTGTTTTTCTTTACATAGAGATCATTTTTCTAAAAAATTAAAAAACATTTCTAGATCCATATTAACATTTGTAAGACAGCAACCAGTTTAACCACTGTTAAGGCTTCGCCGATAACAGGAAATCTGCTGCTTTAAGCCCAATCAGACATTTTATCACAGTTCATTTGGCATGTCTGAAAATTAACTTCGCAGTCATCACATCTGCCGTTTGTGACTCATTTATAAAATATATCACCTACATGGACTGATGGAGAGATGATGCTGTGTATTCAAAAATTCCAAATTATTTGTCTTATTTACTTATTTTTATTCTTACGCTGTAGATGATTTGCTCTGCAGTTTACCTACCAGCGCAGTCACCGGCAGAGAGCCCATTTGCATCTGGATGGTGGTGGCATCCCTGTGAGAGTTACTTTCTTTGATTTTTTAGATGTTTTTAGCACCATTTAGCCACTGCTGCTGGTCTCCATTGTCTCCACCAATCAAATTCAAGACAATCAAATTCAAAACAGTTGTGTTAACTGACCTTTACCTGGTAAACCTCAGATGTCCAAGTGTCAGCAAATGCAGTACTTCATCAACTCCACCATGTTTTTAGATCTGGGCTGTCAAACTGTCCCAAGGGCCCAATCTGGCCCTCACAATGAATGTTGTAAATGGAAATGATGTTAATTAAAATAAATAAATAAATAAATAAAAATTTAGAAAGTGACTCCATTGACGATTCCTAAATTTTCAATGAGGTTTCTTTTTTTATGTTAGCATTTAACACATTTACATGGCAGGGGAATAACTTGTCCTATCTCTTATATCTTTCTTACTTAAAATTCTAACAGTCATCTAAGTGTAACCAGGTGGTATTGTAAGATCTAGTAAGTTTATCTCATAGTAAGGGTAGCTGATGTTTCTAATACTCTGTTTGACCATCTCGAAGGTGAGGCAAGGGATGAGATCAAATACAGACCCACAGTGGACTGAAAAGATCCCGAGAGAGTGTTTACCATTTTAAAGGAGGTGTATGGTTGTCAGGACTCATATGTGTCTTTACAGGACGAGTTCTTCTCAAAGAGACAGTTAGATGGTGAAACATTGTGAAGAATTCTCTCATTCACTGTTCTGTCTAATGGATAAGATGACCAGTTTGCTCAGAATGTGTATAATCCTGATTTACGTAGAGTTGAAACACTATGTTCTACCCTGCTGGATGTTAGAGCTGAGCCCATTACCTGGGAGCGTGAAGGGGGTGGGTGGCAAAGAAGAGTGTTGTATCTTCTTCTTGTGCAGTGCAGAATGCCGCTGTTCCTCCTCAGGTCGAGTCACCTAGTTCCACTGTTTCACAGCTAGTGACGTTGACTGCTATTGATCAAAAGCACCAGGAACAGTTGGAACAGTTCACCAAGACTCTGGCAGTTATGCAGCCGTCACCCACGCTTAGGTCTCCTGGTTCCGGCAATATAATTTGTCATCGTGTCAGCAACCGGGCCATATTGCCTGTCATTGCCCTGATCGTTATCGGCCCTCACATCCAAGTAGCTCCTCACTGCAAGCCAGTGTTAGCTCTCCACTGTCGGAAAACTAAACCCCCCTGGTGTCAGGAGCCAGACACTAGGAGGGGTTGGTTTAGGCTCATCAGATCCGAACCTGGATGAGACAGCAAGAGAGAGTTTGATTGCGCCTTGTCCCCAGGTCATGGTTAAGTTATCTGGAGTGCCTGTGGTGTGTGTTCTTGATACTGGTTGTATGGTGTCTACCAGCTCTGAGAGTTTGTTTAGAGAACACTTTCCAGATAAACTGAAGACGAGTCATTGGTTGGAGTTACAGGCAGCCAATGGGTTGAGTATTCCTTACCTGGGTTACTTTGGGCCTGATGTTGAGGTATGCAGCGTGGTAATTCCCAGGAGAGGGATTTTAGTTGTTAGAGACCCCCCAGGATGGGCCGGTACACCTCCAGCCCCAGTTATTATCGAGATGAACATTATAAAAGCGTATTATCAGCAGCTGTTTTATCAACATGGCCCTGGGTTGTTTGAACTTCTCAGTGGGCACCCCTAAGTTTATAACTGCTACCTGTTCTGCTGAGTTAGCATCTGCTGATACTGCGTTAGTTGAGCCCCTAGACGCTGCATTAGGTTTACCAGGAGGGTTGTTAGTGTACCCATCTTTGATACGGATTAGCAGGGGTACGGCGTATGTCCCTGTAGTAAATGTGGAGGTGTCAGACATTACACTCAAGTCGCGTTGCCCCCTGGGAGTTCTGTCCCCTGTGGAGATCATTAGCTTGCCCGCGAAATTGCAAGAGGTTCCGTGTGTACAGGAGCAGGTGGTAGCACGGTTGGGACACACACTGCTGAGTCCGGTTCTATTAAGTAGATGATTTTGTCTCTGGATCTCTCCATGTTTACTGTTGCCAAGCAGCATGACGTGAGAGCATTATCGTGTAAATACGAGTCAGTGTTTTCTGTGTTCGATGGTGATCTTGGCTGCACCAATTTGATCACACATAGCATTCTGTTGTCGACGATGTTCCAGTGCGACAGCGGTATCGGCATATTCCTCCGTCCGAATATGAGGCCGTGAAGTGTCACATAAACCAACTGTTGGCATCTCAGGTGATCAGATAGCTATGCGTTCCCAATCGTCATGGTGAAGAAGAAGGATGGCAGCCTTTCTGTTCTCTAAATAAGATTTAAAGCAGTGTAGTGCAGTGCCATTGAGGCCATCCCAGTTCTGTATTCAAACATATGTCATTAATGACTTTGGTCAGAGCAGTCTGAGTGCTGTGGTGCTGTCTAAAACCTGACTGGAAGACATCGTAGCCGTTGTTTTGTGTTAAAAAGTCGTTTAGCTGATGAAAAACGGCTTTTTCGATTATCTTACTTAGAATAGGAAGATTTGAGATCAGCCTGTAGTTGCTCATTTGTGTCTTGTCTAGATTGTCCCTTTTTAGCAGAGGTTTGATTATAGCTGTTTTTAGACGTTCTGGGAAGACGCCCGAAATTAAAGACCAGTTCACTATCTGTAACAGATCTGGCTCCAGAGTCTTTGAGACCTTTTTGAAGAAATCTGTGGGCAGGATGTCCAAGCAGCAAGAGGAGGAGTTCAGCTGACATAAGATGTCGCCCAGATCTTTGCTATTAATGTTATTAAACTGTGTCATGGTGTTTAAACTGTTTTTCAATGGACACAGTATGTCTGTTAAACCTGCTGTTGATAAACCAACTACTTGTCTGATATTTTGGATTTTTTCTGTGAAGAATTTGGCGAACTCATTGCAGACCTTGGTTGAATAAAGTTCAGGTGCTATTGACACCGGAGGGTTTGTTAATCTGTTGACAATAGCGAATAAGACCTGAGCTTTATGATAGTTTCTGCTAATAATGTCAGAGAAATAGGACTTCCTTGAATTCTTTAGTTGTAAATTAAAAGAGTGAAGTTTCTCTTTATACATGTCATAATGAACCTGTAGATTTGTTTTTCTCCATCTGCGCTCAGCTTTCCGACACTCTCTTTTTCCATTTTTCACCATTGAATTGGAATTTCTCCATCGAGACTTTTTCTTTCCAGAGACAACCTTCATCTTAATAGGAGCAATAGTATCCATAATACTTAACATTTTAGCATTTAAACTAGTGACAAGCTCATTGACTGAACCCCCTGATAGGACAGGTGTTAAAGAGAAGACCTGGATAAACATCCCACACGTGTTTTCCGTTATACACGTTTTGTGATCACCTCCATTGAGACATTTGTGTGAACAGGAACTGTACACTCAAAGAAAACACAGTAATGATCAGACAGGCCCACATCACACACAGTTACCTTGGAAACATCCAAACACTAAGCCTAGAGTGTGTCCTTTAGTGTGCGTGGGCTCTGTTATATGCTGAGTCAGCCCAAAGTTCTCCAGACTGTTACCCAGATCTTTAGTCGCTTTGTCCTGAGGATTGTCTACATGGATGTTAAAACCACCAACAATAATTACACAGTCAAAATCTACATAGATTGTAGCAGCAGTTCACTAAACTCATCATGAAATGCTGCACAGTGCCCTGGTGGTCTATAGAAATTAAAAAATTTTAGAATAAGCTTTCAACTGAAGAGCCATGTATTCAAAAGAAGTAAAACTTCCAAAAGATAACTGCTTACACTGAAATGATTAATTAAATAAAACTGCTACTCCTCCTCCTCTCCTGTTCAGTCTGACCTCACTGATAAAACTAAAGTTGGGAGGGGTTGATTCAATAAGAGCAGCTGCACTGTTATTTTGGTTTAACCAAGTTTCAGTTAAAAACATAAAATCAAGGTCAGATATAAAATCATTAATTAGAAATGTTTTCCCTGCTAATGACCTAAAATTTAATAAAGCCAACTTGGGTTTGAAATTGTTTAACCTATGTTTGGGGGCACACTGTGGCTCACAGGCTATGTTAACTCTACTTGGAAATCTTTTAGAAAGCAGCTCTCTGTGTTCTGACCGAGCTACTTTTTTCCTTCTGCTACCAAACAGTACAGATATTTACCTTCTAATAAACAGGGATCCAGCTGGTCCTGGGAAAAATCAAGACTGCCATTATCTATGAGGCCTGGACCCTCCACACATCATACATCCAAAACATGAAGCTGGCATGGTGGTACTGGAGGGGCTGGGTGCCCCCCCTTTAGCCACTCTGGTGGGGGGTTTATGGGGGACAAAAACATACTGCGGCATGGGGTTAGTTTGATCACAATAGTGACCAGTTCCTTCATCTGGGAGGTGAAGTCCAGGAGGGGTCGGGAGGATGGGGAGAGGGAGGGTGACCTTGATGGAGTATAATGAGATGAAGGATGTGGGTCCTCACTGAGAGCTTCACTCCTGACCTGTTCAAGAAGAATCCATCCTTCATTAAAAAGTGCCTGCGGTCCCAGAAGAAGCTGAAGTTGTCTATGAAATGAACTGGATGTGTGGTACATACAGCCGACAGCCATGCATTCAGACTAAACAGCCTAATGAATTTCTCCATTTCTCCTCTGATGGGAGGAAGAGGCCACTGATGAATATCCGGGCATCCAGACAGCTGATCGTATCCAACAGTTCAGTACAATCCTGCTTCATCCCCTCAGATTGATGTTTTATAACATCATTCGACCCCACATGCAGGATGAGGTTTTCCACAGTTGGGTGCGTCGCCACAATTTGCGTAATTTTGCCTCTTACATCTGATACCATATCCATGGGAAAGCACAGTACTTTTGTACATTTTCTACACATATTTCTCACGTTTTCACACCGAAGTTACCAACAATCAGAGTCTGAGGCCCAGACATTTGCTTTTCTTGTTGCCTTTTACTTTCTGAGTTGTTTTTTGGTCTAACTTTGGTGTGTAGGGAGATTTCATTCTGACCATTAGATGTAGATCCAGAATCCTGCAGCAGTGGAGCAAACCTGTTCTGTAGTTGCATGTCCGTTTGTTGTGGAGTGGATTTGTTAGTTTTCCTTCTGATAACTGGCCAAGACTGTGTCTTGCTAATGAGAGGGGTTGAGGATGTGCTTGGTCTGGATGGCAACGCAGGCCAGCCGGTCACGTCACTAATCTCAGCAAACTGGGCTCTGCCTGTTACTCGTCCTCCCATTTCCCTGTGGGATGATTTACTCTTTGGCTTTGCACCAAGAGCATTCCAGGGAGGACTATCAGTGAAAGAGTTATTACCTTGTGCATTGTCCTCCTTTTTCTTTCCAGCTAAGTTTGTACTAATTAGCTGTGTGTTTGCACAATCTTGTCCGCTGTTTTTTATTAAAGGCAAGGTTGTTTTGTTTACACACAATCCATTCACTTCCACATTCACCTCAAGCTTTTGAATCTTTGTTTCCAATATGTTGATTCTCTGTAGAAGTTTGTAATAGTCATCTGTAGAGAAGGGCGGCATTTTGCAGCTAGTTAGGTTTAGCTCCTGAGTAACTGTAGATAAGGCTTCTGCTATTTGTAGGTCACGCTGATGTGACACTGACAAGATTGTAAGAGTCTTAAAAAATAGTAGTATCCAACCAAATCTACCACAAAATACAGTCCCAGTGATTAATGAGTATCCAGGAACCATTGCTCATAAGTTTCTTGAGTAGAAAAATAAGAATATTTACAGAAAAACGCAAGCAGAGGGGAGAGCGAAGCAGCAAGCGTCAGCAGGGGACAGAAGCAGGAAGTTAAACGTAACTTCTTCACCTTCTGCTGAACTGGACCCTTCTACACCAGTTAATACTGTTTTGTTTTGTTTGTTTTTTCTAGCTGATATAAATGTTTTAAGGGAAAGTTTATTGTTGACATTTATTTTTAAATTTCATGCAAAGTCCTTTATTCTGAAATTATGATAATTTAAGCTGCAGTCAGTGATGGTCCAGCTCTTCCCTTTATCAGATCTTATCAGCTGTAATTAAAATGACGGTTGATGTAGACTGGTGGGTAACTAGTGAGACTGGTGGGTAACTAGTGAAACTGATGGGTAACTAGTGAGACTGGTGGTTAACTAGTGAGACTGGTGGGTAACTGGTGAGACTGGTGGGTAACTAGTGAGACTGGTGGGTAACTAGTGAGACTGATGGGTAACTAGTGAGACTGGTGGGTAACTGGTGAGACTGGTGGGTAACTAGTGAGACTGGTGGGTAACTGGTGAGACTGGTGGGTAACTGGTGAGACTGGTGGGTAACTAGTGAGACTGGTGGGTAACTGGTGAGACTGGTGGGTAACTAGTGAGACTGATGGGTAACTAGTAAGACTGGTGGGTAACTGGTGAGACTGGTGGGTAACTAGTAAGACTGGTGGGTAACTGGTGAGACTGATGGGTAACTAGTGAGACTGGTGGGTAACTGGTGATAAATATTCAAGGGTGATTTCTTCTTTATGCAGCATGATGATTGAAATGTTTGCCAGATAAAGTTGGTTTGTTGTATCAAACAGCATTTTGATCCAGTTAAACTTTAACAGCCATGTTTTCATCCACCAGGTGGTGCAGTATCTCTGGTGGAGAAATGCTAAGAGTCACTTTCCTGTTATTACAACAGAGTAAAAACAGAAAAACAACATGATAAAACTCTAGCAGGATTGTCCTTTTATTCTGTTCTATTTATTTCTATTTATTATACTTTTATTTTACATTAAATCCAGTGATTACATCTCTGTTTCTCACATTTATGCACATTTACTCTTTCTCCTTGCCTTCCTGTTCAGAAATGAATGGGTCCTTCCTCCTCCTCTCCAGCTCGATGGTACATCCCTCAGACACACTCAGTGGGCACCTCTCTACCTCTATCTCAGTAAGGGTGATTCAGTCTCTTCAACACACACAGAGTCACCAGGTTTGATTTTCTTTCCTCTTCTTTTTCAGGAGTGACTGCCACCAAGACAAATGTAAGTAACACACACACACACACTAGCATCACTATGTTTTAGGAGTTAAAGTAATGGTAATGGTTCACTGTGACCATAGTAATGCTTCATTTTCAGATGTGTGGTATCTGAATTTGAAGATGCTCTAACTTCACCAAAGTTAAGTGTTGACAGATAAAATTTTTACAGGAGTACAAAAGACAGAGCTCTTTCTGAGACAGCTGATACGAGGTCTGTGCAGAAACATGACTGACTAAACAAACCAAATGTCCTCAATATTATTTCTATTCTTCTCCGAGTATCTTAACATGGACACAAGTGTCTGGTCCTGACCCATTTTAGATGCTGTCATAACACTGAGCGATACTCAGTGATATGACTACTGGAGAAAGAAAACATGGATGGAATTCAGACTCGTTCAGCACATTCCTGTTACCGGCTGGTGCAGATATAAGTTTATAAACTTGGATGTGATGTTTACAGACAATTGCTTCATGATTTTATTATTATATTATTGTGATTTTTACTTTGTTGCTGTTTTACTACTTTTTAATGCTTTCTTTGCACCTTCTGTAATGCTTGTAATGTTTTATGTAAAGCAATTGTCTTGTACATGAAATATGCTATACAAAAAATCTTGCGTTGCCTTGCTTTTACATGTGAACAAACACAAGTAAACTTTTCCAGGATGTGTGTTAATATGCACACAATACAGGTCATATTTAACTTATTCTAAAGGCAAGACAAGGCAAGGCTAAAACTGCCTTGCCTATTCACTTACTCATAATTATGTTAACATTCTCACTGTCCACGTCATCAGGTCCACCTGTCCAACTTCCCGTTTATACAAATATCTAATCAGCCAACCACATGGAAGCAACTCAATACATTTAGTCATGTAAACATGGTCAAGAAAACTTACTGACGTTCAAACTGATCAGAATGAGAAAGAAAGGTGATTTTAGTGACTTTGAACGTGGCATGGTTGTTGGTCTGAGGATTTACTGGGATTTTCATACAACCATCTCCAGGGTTTCCAGAGAATGGTCTGAAGAAGAGAAAATATCCAGCGAGCAGCAGTTGTCTGGACCAGAATGTCTTGTTAGGGTCAGAGGAGAATAAGCAGACTAGTTGGAGATAATAGAAATGCATCATGAAGTCAAATAAGCACTGGTTTTAACTAAAGTCTGCAGAACAGCATCTCTGAACACGTCCAGCCTCGAAGCAGATGGGCTACAGCAGCAGAAGACACACCAGGTGCCTCCTGCCAGCTAAGAACAGGAAACTGAGGCTACAATTCACACACACTCACCAACACTGGACAATAGAAGATGGAGAAACGTTGCTGGTCTGATGAGTCTCCATTTCAGCTCCACATTCAGATGCTCGGCTCAGAATCTGGTGGAAACATCATGAAAACATGGATCCATCCTGCCTTGGATCAACGCTTCAGGCTGCTGCTGGTGTAATGGTGGGGGGAGATTTTCTTGGCCCTGTTTGGTCCCCTTAGTACCAACGTGTCCTGGTTTAACCAGCACAGCCTACCTGAGTATTGTTGCTGACCATGTCCATCCCTTCATGACCACAGTGGAGCATCTTCTGATGCTACTTCCAGCAGGATAATGCACCATGTCACAAAGCTCAGATCATCTCCACCTGCTTTCTAGAACATGACGATGAGTTCACTGGACTCCAACGGCCTCCACAGCCACCAGATCTCAGTCCAGTAGAGCAGCTTTGGGATGTGGTGGAACGGGAGATTCTCATCATGGATGCAGCCGACAAACCTGCAGCAACTGTGTGATGCTGTCATGTTAATATGGAGAAAACCTCTGAGGAAGGTTTCTGACACCTGGTTGAATCAATCACACTAAGAATTAGTACAAAATTAACAGCTTTATCTTCTCAGTGACTGCTGGTTTGACTCAAAGCAGGTGGTCAGCAGGTTGATCCATGTCACTGAGCTACAACTTTTCCTGATGATCTGGTGTCATGGTAGCTTAGTGTGTGGACACCCTGAAGGGATAGTAAATGACAACAAACTGCAGTTCTTCCTCTGGCTGTTTTGCAGCCACATTGAATCTGTCATCAGTTATTTTGTGCTCTTCACAGTCTCAAAGGTTTTTTTAAAGGGACTTTGTGTAACATTTTCTGTTGTTTACTGGCCAAAATCAATGTCTGTAGGTATATATGTGTTATCAATGGTGTATCATGACCTCCACTAATGATCTGATACATTCTTGTAAGCAAAGAATTTTAGATTTGTTCATACATACGACGAGTAAGCCGTCTGCCGTCTTGAAACTACAGGCGCTGACAAGGTACAAATAGCACCAATGCAGAAATCCTGCAAGCCAGCACACAGTGATTGAGGCGCAGGAGGAGAAGATAAGAGAGAGAGGCTTTCTACCCCACCACGTTGGAAAATCTGTTAAATTGTTATTGACAAAAATGCAGGACCAAGCAATTGAAGCAGCAGCACGGGAGCTGTTTTGCCATCGATATCTCTGGTGATATTGACAGCGATATCTGACAGTTTGATGGGATGCAGTTTGCAATATTTATGAAATCACGAACCTCTTCACCTGAGTGAACTCTCCATGAACTATCAGATGATATGCTTTCATCTGTGTTGTCGAGGTTTTTTGAAATATGGCAAACACGTATTGCAACAGCAGTAGCCGCTTTTGCAATACGTATCTCAAAGTGATGGTGTGACAAGTTATTATGTGAGTTTTTAATGTAGGGAGGAGTCGGGCAGGAGTCCAATTTGTATTTTTCCAGCTTCACATGCTGCCTCCTGGCAGACTGTGATGCACCTCGAGGGAGAGCTGGAAGAGTTTGCCCTGAAGCAGAGCTGGGATGGTGTTAAAAGCGGAACTGAAATCCACAAACAGGATCTTGACATAGGTTCCTGGGGAGTCCAGGTGCTAGAGGATGAAATGGAGGACCATGATGACAGTGTTGTCTACAGACAAACGGTCCAGAAGTGGGTCAGTGGTGGTTTTAAGGTGGGACAGCACAAGGTACTCACAATTAGTAAAACAAATGCTCACTAATTGTTTTATAATCTACATTTACAGCAACATGTATATAAATAAAAAATATGTTCACATATTGATTTAATTTTCAAAAATGTACAAATACTTTCAAAATCCAATGCACTAGTAAAATATGTATATACATTTTTGTT
Organism: Melanotaenia boesemani; assembly: GCF_017639745.1. Classification (NCBI taxonomy): domain Eukaryota; kingdom Metazoa; phylum Chordata; class Actinopteri; order Atheriniformes; family Melanotaeniidae; genus Melanotaenia; species Melanotaenia boesemani. The sequence continues at coordinate 2,148,684 of NC_055691.1, read as the reverse complement.
TTTTTGTTTTTTTGTAATTCTATCACACCGAAGGTCACACTTTATTTCACACACTGTTGAGTACTTTTCAGCGGTTGTATACATAAATCAGATGACAGGACTGAGAGTCACACTGAGGATTATCTTTAAGATCACCATTTCACTTTTGAAAAATAGATTGTAAAACAGTTTGTGATCATTTCTCTTTCTGTTGTTGTTGTGAGCATTTGCCTGTTCACCATAAACACATGCAGGACACATTTGTACTTCCATCTGCCATATCATAGTCTAGGTAGAGAAGTATTTCCTTTTAACCTTCCCCTGACCATTTATCTCGTGTTTTCCTTTGAAGAAACTGAGAAATAGGAGCAGAAAAGTACAAATTAATCAAATAAGAATTTCTAAATTCAAAAACCTTCAAAATCCAAATGGAAAATGAAATCAAGCTGATGAAAACATCACCTCAAGCAGGTCTGGAGAGATGTTTTTCTTCTCCTCCTCCAGTGACCTGTCAAACACCTGACGTGGCACCTAGGGTGTCCAGTGTAATTTCCCCTCTAGTTCAGCCCCTGCTGCACATGTAGCACCATGCAACTGTTTGACTTTACATCTGTGTTTCTGACTAGTTTTGATGACACACTGGCCACAGTTTCATGATGTTTCTTAATTCTACTAGGGGACCCAAATACACAATTTACCAAAGGAAGCATCCTCTGTGATCATGGTTGGCATCTCAGTTGCAGGACTATTCTTAGACACTGGAGAACACCTAAAGGTCCAGAAATGAAAGAGGGGGCAAATGTTATGACAAGAGCTGCTTCATTTGAACACAGTAGATTAAATAATAGACAGAGGAGGAAGTCACCATTGTGGAATTTGTTGTGGGCTCATATCACATATACTGAATCTGATGTTATGACTGAGGTACACAGATGGAAATCCTGGATGCATAAGTTACTCATTACGTCATGTTTTCTGCCAAATTATTTACCCATTTAGTGTTTTTTGTTTTTTGTGTTTTTTTTTTTGTTTTGTTTTGTTTTTTTTTTTGTTTTTGTTTTTGTTTTTTTTTTACTTTGTGGATGTTGATTGTACCATGTCCTCTACATTCACTCACTTACTCACTACATCTATTTTGTATCCTCTGTGTCGAACGTACACACATTTTTATGCATTGAAAGAAAGAGAAAGTGCTGTTAGCTGGATGTTAGAACTTAGTTTGTTCATTTTTTTGTGAAATTTTTTTGTATCAGTTTCCATTCAAACTCAACTTCCAGCAACATTTTCATTAGGAAATAATGAAAACTCTTTATATTAAAGCAAAGACGTACAAGCACATTATCAAGATGTTTACATTTACTGAGCTAAATGTTTAGAAAACATATTCCATAAAATATGTTCTTATTAAAAAATTATACACATCTTTTAACATATATTTTATACATTTTAAACTGCAAATTTAAAAAGTATTTCATGTTTTTATTATATGCATTAATTACATTTTAGTTTATATGTTTTTTTTTCTTTCATTTGTTTTATTTTTCTTTATTTTTACATGTTTATGTTAATTTCAAAGTCAACTACTGTCGCGACAGTCAACAAAAATTTCACTCCAAACCGAAATGATGTTTAAACTGTGTGGAAAATATTTGATGTGTGATGTTTCTGCCTTTAGAGGCGCAGGCGGGTTTGTTGTGGGACATTTAGATAAAAAGACAAAGACAACACAATAAACCCTTGATGTGGTGAAGATAAAATTAGCTCTGCAGCAGGAAACTAAATGGATGTGTGACCTGCATGCTGATTATCCAGGTCGTCTGGAGGAGAAACTCCTGCTTTATTTCTTCCTCTGAGGCATTAAGAAGCAGACAGATTGTTATTGATGTGTTTGCTGTTACAGATATAACTGAAATATAAGTGTCTTAAATGTTTTTAATGGATTGACAGATTCAAGCATCACCAGCTGGCCTTTACTTCTTTTTGGATCTTTAGTCAAACTTCACAGACTGTCTTTAAAACCTGAAAACCACCCCAGTGTGAAATAGTCTTTTCATTATTTTTTCTTCCCAACTCCTCTTTCATTTTCTCTTTCTGACCTTCTTCTTTATAAAGCCAATATGTTGTCCAAAACAATTCAAAGCAATATAAGGAAGAAATTAGCTGTAATCACTCAATCGATGATAAACAATCAGCCGTTCAACATGCAGAGTGGCATCCCATTAACCTTGCTGAAAGAGGAGGATAAAGGCAATGACACCCCAGCAGTAACAGAAGTTACAGAGATCATAAAAATTGCACTAAAAGACTGATGTTCTATGAGCCATATAACCAGACAAACAACTTAACTGCAGGCCAGCTGCTGCCTCTGCAACACAGTTTGACATGCAGGAGGTCAGAACGCAGAGTTGAGCTCTAATGGTTCTGTTTTTGGTCAGTTTTCAGTCACTCGTCTGGTGGCTGAATTCTCCCGGTCTCACTGGAGAGAAACCAGAAACGATACTAGAAGAAGTTTTTTTATTTATTAGGAACATGAAGTCTGTTGTCCTGCTTTTAAAAACCATGTCTTTTTGAAAACCTCTGTGCTGATGGACTGAGATGGATTGCTACAAAACTGTGGGCTAACGTTGGACTTTTGAGTGGCTTCCCTTCAATCTGAAGCTTGGAGAGTTTGATCCCTAGCTCCTCCATGTGCTTTTTTTATCTGTTCATTTTCACCAGGAAGTCTCAGTAACATCAACTATGACTTTGTAGCAGTCGATGTGGTTCATGATAGGTTCATGATCTTCACCACGTTAGGTGCTTTTCCATTACACCTATAATTGTGTAAAACCTAAATATCACAATAAAAAAACGGTAATGGAAACACTAACGCTAACGAGTAGCATCCCTATGCTGTACAGTGTGAATTGTAGCTTTAGTTTCCTGTTCTTAGCTGACAGGAGGCATCTGGTGTGGTCTTCTGCTGATGTAGCCCATCTGCTTCACGGTTGTGTGTTCAGAGACACTATTCTGCGTACCTTGGTTGGAACCAGTGCTAATTTGACTTCCCTGTTGCATTTCTATCATCTCCAACCAGTCTGCTCATTCTGGTCCAGAGAGCCGCTGCTCACTGGATATTTCCTCTTCATTTTCTGTAAACCCTAGAGATGGTTGTGTGTGTTTCAGCAGTTTCTGAAATACTCAGATCATGCATGTGCTAACTGACTGTGCTAACCATCCACCTGGCAACACCTGATATGAACTGATGTGATGATTTGTTTCCAGACACTAAAGTAAACGCAGAGCTGACAGAGAGTTGCACAATGAAAGCCAAGAGAGGAAGCAGTGTACCTCAAAGGTAAGTCTGCAGTTTTACCCCCCAGCTTGAGTTACAGGGCTGGTGGAGGGAAATCTGGATCAACAGGAAGGTAATTAAATCTTATAGAGAATTCCCATAATCTCTGATAGGTTGCAAACTGTGATTAAATGCATTAATTTTTAATGAGTTAATTTTTTTGTAATTTATTCATTGTAATTAACATGTTAAAGTCCCACCCCCAGTATTTAGCAAAACATTGTTATTGAAATTATAGGTGACAGCTACTTATGGAGTTTGACCCTTTTCAGCTTCTGTAAAGACCCAGTGATTATGGAACAGCAGGCTTAATTTTTCTGGCCAGCCATCAGTGGTAAAAATGTTTGGATTCTTTTCTCTGCACTTTAAGGATGGCAAAATAATGCTGGCTTTGTGAGTAGCCTGAAACTAAAAGTTAACGCTGTTTCAGCCTAAAAAGAAATGGGACTGAATCCCAAACTTAGAGCAAACTTTTTCAGATGTCTGCTATGCTATCTAGGCCTGTCACGATAAGCAATAAGTCCATTAATTGCAGTAAAAAAAAATGATTGCTGGTTGCAATCTTTTTTTCCCCTCTCTCTCTTACCATAGACCTCGGCTACTCAATTCGGTCCTACGAGGGCCGCAATCCAGCAGGTTTTCCATGTATCTCTGCACCAACACACCTGAGTCAAATTAATGAGTCATTGTGTAGAACCTGATTGGCTGTTAGAGCCACCTAATTTGACTCAGGTGTGTTGGTGCAGGGATACATGGAAAACCTGCTGGATTGCGGCCCTCGTAGGACCGAATTGAGTAGCCCTGCCATAGACTGTATGACAACAGGTTTCACTGTGGAGTATCCCGACTGAACGCTCTTGTTTCTTGCTGAGGGATCTCTCGTGTCATACTTGACAGCAGCATGTTGCAGCAGAGACCATGGTGAAGCCCTTAACATGTGCAAGCTGGTATGCCGCATTTGTTTAACAGGGCTGCCAACTCTCACACATCAGCCGTGAGACTAGCTCATTTGAGTGGTTTCTTATGCTCTCGCGCTAATCCTCCAATTTCTCACACTGAAATACACATCAATCGGGCATTCGAGAGGTTCGGAAGGATTCTGAGTGGGCCGCGTTGTTCTTAGGTCGGAGTCCCAGCGTATGTAAAAAAGGCCCAGCGTCGCATCGCAGCAGCACGGTTCAGCACTGCTCATAGATCAGTCTGACACGCAGGATGAGGGGAGATATTTCAGCTTCATAAACAGCAATGATGCACAGTTTTTTTCTAGTTTTTTTTTTTTTTTTTTTTTTTTTTAATGGTACCAACTTGCAGTTTTACCTTTTTTCCCTGTCTGAGCCCATGTTTAATATATATATATATATATATATATAAATAAATAAATAGAAGAGCAATTTTGTTTACAGAACAGAGACTTTATTTTCTATCATACTTATTGGTTTTGGTTGTGTTTGGTTTTCATTCATTGTTAATGAGACTGAGAATCCATTCTATTTATTGTTTTGTTTTGTTATTTAAAATTTCTTCCAGTTCCAGTGTAAAACGTCTGGTCTTCAACCAGCGCAAAAGAGCTCATGTCACTCTGCTGCTAATCGCTCTCCACTGGCTTCCAGTTGCAGCGCAGCAGATTCAAAGCTCTGCTTCTGGCTTACAAAACAATAACCCAAACGGCTCCGGTCTACCTCCACTCCTTAATCCGGAGCTACACTCCCTCTCCACAACATGGCGCCACATCAGTAGCTAGACTCTTCTCCTCTGTTGTCCCCCGGTGGTGGAACGATCTACCTAGCTCTGTCCGATCCACAGAGTCCTTATCCTCTTTTAAAAGTAAGCTAAAGACTCAGTTGTTTAAGGAGCATTTCCACACTTAGCTTAACTCTTCTACTCAGAATGAGTTAGAAACATTTGTCCAGCTCTTTGGCTCAACCAGGTACTGAAGAAGCTGCTGCACTTACGCCCAAGATGATATTGTTCAATGAAATCATGACCTTGTATTTAAACAAAATGACTTACAAAAAACAAAAAAAATTAACACCAACATGGCAGCACCTGGGTCTAACTGGACTCCCAGCAGTCTGACTACCACTTAATTATGATGTCTCATCTTGTTTGAATTCTTGCTTGTGTTGTTCTTACTCTCAAATTTAAGTTGCTTTGGATAAAAGTGTTTGCTAAATGACTGTAGAAAAGAACAGAATAGAATAAATGTTATTTATAAATGAAGGTTTATTGATCTTTGAAAGGGTGTACTTGCATTATATTGGCATTGTCATTATATTAGTTGAAAATGGTCTCAAAATGACAACATTATCGCTTTGCGCAATGTTATCGCTTATCGTGATAATTTCTGAGAAAATTTATCACACAGCATAATTTGTTATCACGACAGGCCTAATGGTATCAAGACCATCAAAATCCAATATGAACTGAAATTAAATGAAAAATAATTTATTTACCAGAGGGAAATTTCAGTGTTGTAGTAGATATAAGTAGAGAATAAAAAGTACTTTGTGTCAATAGGTAACTTTACATCTGAGAAGACAAGAATTACATGTGGAGTTCCCCAAGGTTCCATCCTGGGGCCTCTTCTGTTTAACATCTACATGCTCCCACTGGCACAGGTCATAAAGAAAAACAAAACTAGTTACCATAGCTACACAGATGACACACAGATATATATTACAATGTCACCAGGAGATCGAGGCCCCGTACAGGCTCATAGGAAATGCATTCAGGATGTGCCTGAACTTTCTTCAGTTAAACAAAAACAAAACTGAGGTGATGGTCTTTGGAGCCAAAGAGAAACGATTATAGGTCACCACAGAGCTTCATTCTATACATCTAAAAACCACCAACCAGGCCAAAAGTCTGGGTTAGTGATGGACTCAGACCTTAACTTTGAGACACACATTAAGGGAATCTCAGCAGGACCTGGAAAAACTAGTCCAGCTTCCATCTTTAGTCGGCTTGATTATTGTAACAGTGTTTTTACAGGTTCTACCTAAAACATCAGTTAGACACCTGCAGCTGATCCAGAACTCTGCTGCTCCAGTCCTCACTAAGACCAAGAAAGTGGACCACATCAGTCCAGCTCTGAGGTCTTTACACTGGCTGCCGGTCCGTCAGAGGATAGACTTTAAAGTTCTGCTGCTGGTCTAGAAAGCTCTGAATGGTTTAGGACCAAAATACATCAGAGACCTCTTGACCCAGTATGAACCTACCAGAACCCTCAGGTCATCTGGATCCAGGTTCTTATCAGTTCCAGAGTCAGAACCAGACATGGAGAAGCTGCATTCAGCTTCTATGCTCCACATGTCTGGAACAAACTCCCAGAAAGCCTCAGATCAGCTGAAACACTCAGTTTATTTAGATCCTGGTTAAAGATCCACCTGTTCTCTGCTGCATTAACTAGTTTTTATTTAGAAGTGAAAATCTACATCTGGTTCTTTTAAGCTGGAATCATGTTTTAATATTGTCTTTCCCCACACTGGAACTTTATTTCTTGCATTTTACCCATTTTATTTTAGCATCTTCCTTCTGTTTTTATTTCATTAATTGCATTTCTTTTAATCTTTGTTTTTTAAATACACTTGCACTGCTTTCTGCACCCTGCTGTAATGTTTTATGCAAAGCACTTTGAATTGTCTTGTACATGAAATGTGCTATACACATAAATTTGCCTTTTTTGTTTTTGTTTTATTTTTTTAACAATAATAATTAATTAGACTCAAAAGAAGACAGTGACTTGTTCCAGAGAGTGATGACTGCTGACATCATCTTTGGTATCTTTCATTGTTGCATTGAACTAGAAGAAGTCTTTCACTGAGCACCTCTTGTTGTTTCTTCCCTGGGTCATGTGTTCTGTGTTCAGCAGCCTTTGCTATCGTGTACTAATAACTGGGAGTAATCGGATTATTCTAATAATCTGATCCGACACGTCTACATACACTTCTGAAATGTGATATTTTGAAAATCCTGGTCTACATTTTCCAGTCTATCATCAGATTTCTTTTGGAGTACATACGCAGTGACGTATTTCTGTTGTTTTCAAAATATCCAGTCTTTGCTAAACATAGGATCGCCTGCTGTCTTATCATTAGCTGCTAATGTGAGAGCTGATAAGCTGCTAAATAGATTACATGTGAGTGTTTTACTTATCCTCTGACTTTCTGTTGCTGTATTCCAATCATGTTTTTCTTTTGTGATCCACTCAGACTTCATCGCTTACATCTTTTTAATGGAAGGCGTTAAAAAGACAGAAATGACGCAGTCTTTTGTTGATGCGCAGATGTGCATCAAACTAAGTAAATCATATACACATGCACGAAGACATTGGAGTATTGGGGAGAAATCTATGTGTCTTAATTTCATTTGTCATAATCAGTCTACTCCCCCCTGAGCCACCACCTTACCATGGTGGAGAAATTTGAGTGTCCTGACGATGCTGGGGGCTGTGTTGTTGGGGGCTTTATGCCCCTGGTAGGGTCACCTATGGCAAACAGGTGTCTAGGGGAGGGACCAGACGAAGCTCGGCTCAAAACACCCCCATGATGACGACAAATCATGGACCCAAGTTTCCCTTGACCGGACATGGGTCACCAGGGCCCCCCTCTGGAGCCAGGCCTGAAGGTGGGGCATGGAGGTGAACACTTGGTGGCCGGGCCTTTGCCCATGGGGCTTGGTCGGGCTCAACCCGAAAGGGCTCATTCCTATGAAAGTATTTTGATGGATAAGGCCTTACCATACTTTGTTTTAATATAAGGTAGAGCATGATAACACATTATCACATTAAAAATTATTCGTTATCTCATTTATCAGTTAACACTGACTATTGATTTATTGCTCATTATAGCAGATTTTTTGTTTTGTGTTTTTTAATGTTATTGTCTTACTGGCTGAATGCACATCCAGACAAACTATGGTTCACAAGAGCGAATCTGCCGCAGGATGGCCCTCCTGTTGCATCTCAGCCATTGAGATCATCTGTTTGACTACTACAGCGCTCACCTGAACTGATGTCCATCACCATCTCCACACGGGACAAAAGGGCACACTATGAAAACGCCTTCCTGACGTAAACAGAGAGAAATAACACGGTTTTTGTTGTTGTTGTTTTCATACAGGGTGCCAAATATCTTAAATTGCTTCAAATTTTAATTTCTTAAGAGAGAGAAAAAACAAATCCAATATCTTCTAAACCAAGTGTCCGAGTCACTTCAAACCAAACCTGAATTGAAGCAGATGACGATCCAAACGAGACACAACTCTTCCTGATTTCCTTAAAGCTGAGTCACAGTCAAGTGATGGACCACTTTGTGGAATTGAAAAATAGGCTCAAAATTAAACAAACTGTTCAGAATGAGTTGAACTATCACCCTGAAAACCAGGTAATAAACATTACTGTGGAAGGTGTATGAAGAGAGTTCTGCCATCGTTTGTTATGGCTTTTGCTGCCATGTTGAAAGTGTTCACGTTGGTTAAAATAAATATGTTCTTATACTTATTAATATCTCAATTGGTATTTTTGGTAGGAATGTGGTAGTGGCAAGGGTGTGTGTGTGTGTGTGTGTGTGTGTTTGGGAGAGGGGGGATATGTGGTAAGGGGCCAGTAGAGCTTTATGCCTAGCAACGCCCCTGCTACAAGGTAAAACCAGGATTTGTTTATCGTGATGTAGAGCTGCAGTTGGTACTTCTGGGGACTTCGTCACAAGAAAATTTTAAAAGCTTCACAGCCCCCTCAGTCCAGATGCTAATAGATGGGTTCTTGCCTTGTAGGGATGAAAAACCATGCCCACCAACGCATATGAACAGATGTGAACTTATATGGTGTAGATTGATATGGATTTTTATGTTTTATTGTCAGTAAAAGATTGATTTATATTTAATCAAATATCACACAGTGTCGGAACGTTTTTGGAGTTTATTGCAGCAGCAGCTGTGTTTTTAAGTGGGTGAACACGGCTTTGGTAAGTGATCCTGTTTCTGGTATTTTATATAAATCTATAAGTGATTGATGGTCCAGCTGTCTGCAGCTTAAATCTCTTTCTCTGTTTACACCAAAGCCAACCTGTCCTCTAAATCCCACCACTGCTAGTTGGATTTACAGCAAGACAGCCATACAGTCAACAACTCCAATGAAATAGTGAAGATGTGTGGAGAGATGCTGTGGGAACCAAATAAACCTTTGTAGGATACACCATCACATAACTGATGCGCTGCCGGGTTTATATGGTAATGTCTGTTCTTAGATATTTTGTTTGGCACACAAGCTTCTGTTTGCATACATCACTGAGGAAATGAAGGTTGTTTTTAGTTTTTTGTTTTTAGTTGTGAGTC